>NW_010314653.1:24441-42315 GCF_000700745.2 Antrostomus carolinensis | reverse complement strand
CCCCTGCCTGTCCTTCCTGAAGAGCTTATGTTATTAGTTTGGCCAATGTCAGTATGTGTTTTAATTATATTTTCTTTTTTGGTTCCTGCAGATCTTTTTGAGGACACTGAAGAGGATATATACCATGATTGTGTTAAAATTATTCCTGCGTTGGCTACATGCTCATTGTAGAGCTGAACCTCTTTGCAATACAGTGCAATCCTAGTGATATAGCAAAAATTCCAGCTATAAATGGCTAGATATGTTATAGACCACTATATATTTTCTCCCAGTAATGACTGCACGCATGAATAAATAAATCAAGTATTTCCCCCAGTTTCTGAGGTATGAGCAAGAATAAATCACTGATTAGTCCTAGGGTATGCTTTCTAAGAGTATAGCTTTTGACTGTCTGAAGCAAAAGGAACTTAGAGGGAGAGGTCCATAGGAAATGAAGAATATAAATATAAAGAGAAGACCAGCTTTCTGGACATTGGAGGAGTCCTTACAGTTTTCTGGGTTAAATAACAATATCGTATGAAGACATAACATTTGCGCTACACTATGTCTAATTGCCTGATGAGTGTTTCATGTATTGTTTCATAATAAAAGTTTGATTTAAATCCATTTTCAGACGATTCTGTTACTTTAGTCTCCCATTCTATATGCTGACAAAAATCACTGGAATTGAGACTCAGTATTGCAAAGTACTGAGAAAACATCAGAGGAATTTTTAGGATCAGCAGCTGGGAAGCACGGTGGTGCAGTCTAATAATTTTGTAGTTTCTCTGCAAAACTTTTTGCTGCCTTTAGAATTCTGCCAGGTCAGGGACGTGTATCCAGCCATCCCTTTTCTGCCTGTGTGCCTTTATAACTTATGTCTTGGTACAGAATATCTCATACAGTCAGATGGTAAACATAATATCTGCAAAACAACATGAAAAATGTCTTGATGGATCTTACATGACTGTTACAATCTGCAATGACAGTAAAATTAGTTATGAATGGACCAAAGTAACTTTCAGAGTTTCTCACTGCAGTCACACAAAGAGCCTGAGGACTAGTAGCAAAATAAAACACAATTTTATGAATATATATAAGTCAATTACTGTTGCAATAGAGCATTTGATAGGCTGAAATAGATCAACAGTCCTTCTAGTATACTTGCCTTCCAGTAAGAGAGCTCTCCTAGATGACTCCAAGGAAATAATTTAAATCTCAAAGCATCAAAGGCTTGCTTTCCCCTACTGTCAAGATGGAATCATAGATTAAATCTGGGAGTGTAAAAAAGTATAATCAGGCTGCTATCGTGTGCTTCATTCATAATACTCTCAATACATAGATTTCAATTTGCATATCTCCATTTAAGATAAAGTCATGAGGCGAAATCCTGGCTTTGTTTTTTCTTATGCAATGAAAAATCCATGCTGATCCCAGTTATGCCAACTTTCACCAACTGAAAGTTTTTCTCTGAAATAAAAACTCCTACTTAGTTATATTTAGTCATCAGTTAGACAACTAGTAAGGTTAAATAGTAGCTTCTAGGTCTACCTCAGTAACACTGAGCTAATCCTAAAGCGAACATGTGGAATAGAGATTGTTTATTGTTTTTAAGTTTGCTTTTCCACATAAGGGTTGAAGGATGTCAGATAGGTATCTCCAAAGAAAAGTTAAGTGTTATTATGTCTGATTTACAAAGAGAAAATTAGAAATACAGAAAGGTGAAATACTTCCAGGTGCCTGTTCCACGCTCTCTTCCACTTCATAAGGGAAAAAAATTTGGTATAATATTAGTAGTCTTTAGCCCATATTTGTGTCAGGCCAATTAATCAAGCCAATGGGCAAAAGAACCAATCCATATTTGCACTCAGATTCAAATAAAAAACATTACTAGTGTTTCTAGAATTCCAGCAATTAAGCTCCTTTACAAAAGTAAACTCTCTCTTAAAAGTATCTACTTTTCTGTTCTGTGGTAAAACTGACCATTGAAGTAGTCTCCTGGTCTGTCAAGGCAAGAAAACCAGCAGACACGATATAAGAAAGTTTGAAACACAGAGAATAAAAGGAGAAAAATGTGTAAAGAAAGAGAAAGGGAGAGAAGAAAAATGTAGTCTGAAGCCTATCAGTGCCTCTGTAATCCTGTGATCATAAAGAACATAGCCAAGATATTTCTAAGACATCCAGCTCTTCTGCCAGATTTAAGAAGCCAAGTCCTCCATCCATAGAAATTAATTTGGGCCCTTGCAAGCAAACAGCAAAACACCCTTCAGCCGACCTGAGAGAGAGCCAAAGAGGCCAGCACAGCATAACAGACTTTCAGAAGTTTGCTCAGCATTGGCAAACACTGAAATCTAAAGAGAGAGGGAAGGCAGGAGTGTGACTGTTTTAGACTATTGCCGTGGATGCAACAACTGCTCATCCTGCTTGCTATACATTTCTGTATGTCCATAAAATATATACAGTTTACATGTTTACTAATAAAAGAACAGGAACTTAGGGTCTGGTATAAATAAACTAACTCACACATTTGTTATGACTCAGCAGTGAAAAACTCATACATAATTAGCATAAAAAGTTAACATTGCATAAACATTATACTTAATTTTAGCTACAGAAATTATGTAATTAACCTTTTTCAGAGTCCTTCAGTGTGTCTGCTCTACTGTGTTTTTATTCTCTCCCTTTACACAGATCTTTCCTTCAAAGCCATGCGTGAAATAATATAAAGTTGAACTAGATCAAGTGTGTTCAAGGACTAGTTAGAGGTTTATTTTTGTCCATGTCTAAAATCTTGTGGAAAAATTCTAGACTTTTATACATGCATTCAAACAATTAGTTTTCCTACTGGATAAAGATTTATTATAAACTATATGATATTAAGTAATTAGAATTTGTGTGTGAAAGCCACGAGAAGGATTAATATAATGAAAACAGGAAGAACAAGTGTTCTCAAAGTTGTATACTGAAGATGGTAAAGTTGACAAAACAGTGGATTTCCAAATGCTTTTACAGAAAAGGGTTTCAACAGACTTGGGAAAATTTTTCATCTATGAAAGAGAGAAACATATCATTAGCTTTTATCGCTGATTTGTTTCCTCATCTGTAGAACTCCCCACTAGATGCCACTGTTCCTGCATATAACAGCATCACAAACCCCAGTGGCTGTTTGACTCCAGACACTGCATCCCTCCTTCTCCCCTCTTGTTTTTTTAGTGCTTTTCTTAAAATGTTCAGCTCAGATGACTGAAATAAAAAGTCACCTCTAAAATTTAAAAAACCCAAAACCAAAACAAAAAAAAAACCCTTTACCAAATAGCTGATTTTCTACCCCTTTAGATCCAAGATAGCTATGAATGTGGGTGTCAGTGTGGTGTCTGCCTGGTTCTGTGGGTGCACCTAATGAAACCGCAGAAAGAAATGGCTGAAAGTTTTTACACAGCACATTGTTGTAACTTTTTGCTGTCTGACAACAAAGATCCTAAGAAATGATTTTATGTGTTTGCAGAAGCTCTTCCCTCTCAGAGTAGATCCCATTTGACCTATCTCCAGTAACCCCAAACTGTGAGCTGCAGACTAATTGGTAAAAAGCATCACTCTTTATGGCATGACGTTATCTTATTACATTTATTACCTTTAGCAGTTTCAGGGACTATGTGTTAGATGCTGTACAAACTTGTACTGAAAAGGCAGACTGTGCCCAGGGCTTGAAGCATAGTACCCCTTTATAAAAAGTAGATAAATAATATCAACTTTAATTTAAATACACAACTACTCAGGGAAAAGAGACAAAAGCTGAAATTTTTGAAAGCACCAACTTCTTCAGCAAGGCCAAGACAAAAGATTTTATCACAGACAGATAAATAGCAATTTGGCAGTTCAACTAATTGGCTATTTCTACCAGACTGCCTCACCTTTCAGGAGAATATGCACTAGAAGTACTTACTAAAACTGGAACTCCCAAAAATTTCACTGAAACCAAGTCAGTGACTGACTTCATTTGAAATTCACTTTCACAGTGGTGAAGGTAACGGAAAATGACAAATTAAATTTACCCATTTGTAGTTTAGATGATACAGTATTTGCTCATTTCTCATGGAAGACAAACAGGTGAGTGTGGTCTTTTATTCACAGTGCCAGTACTGCATTTCTGGAGCATTTCTGAAAAGTTAACATGAAAGAGAGAGACAAAGCAAATGCCTGTAACAATCTGAAATTAAATAATGTGTACGGAACTGTTTCCCTGCAGTATTTGGGGGAGTATTTTTTTTGCAACAGTTACAGCTTTGTTTTGATTGAAGATTTCTGTTACTCTATCTTAATGAATGAATGAATGCATAAATAACTCCTGAAATGGTGGAGGGAAATTGGACTGATTGAATGTGACCAGTAATCACTGCAGTAGGAATCTAGCTTAGATTCTCAGTAAAAACTTATTTTTTTATTGACTAAAGAGATCAGAGTGGACTCTAGAAGGTTATCTGAGCCTTTTATGGTCTACAAAGAGTAGAAAATCTTGTGAGAACTATGTGTCTTGAGATTTCTGGTATGTGATTAGAAATGCTGAGTGATCTGTCTCCTTTCTGGCATTTTAATCCTTTTTCAGGTCTGGGGGCAAAGATGTGTACTAAAATGAAAAACAGTAAAAAGCAGAAAAGGTTCCATGAACTTTGAGCTAATACAACTATCCTTATTCTATCAAATAGGCATGTCCAGCCTAGTGCAGGCTCAGCAAGAAACCAAAAGTTTGAAGCACGAGCATTATTCCAAATCTCACTCATCTTGGTATTTCCTGTCTTTTTTTCAGGACATTTCAGTAAGCAATAATCAGTTGAAGTACAATTTTTTTTCCAAACTTGGGGAGATTTGAATTTAAGGATCCATTTGGTCAACTCTGGTTTTTGCACAGTATGTATAGCATGAGTATCAGACACATAACTTTATTAAACTGAGTAAGCCAACCTTAAATATAGGAGACCTTAGACCAAAAAACAAAGTGGGGCAGAATATTGCTTCATTTTCAATTTTTTTCAGATTAAAGAGCAACTATTGAGTGGCTTCAGAAAATGAATTCAGTAAAATGCACCAAATGTTGAGAATACAGTTGGTTTAGAGATTTGCTCTTGAACTCTTGACCCTGAATATGTGCCTATAGGGGCTATAAAAAAGAGACCAGAATCCAGTCCACGAAATGCTTGGATGGTCAGACCACAGCACTTCTACTGACCAGACACCAACACAGCCCAATATTCCACTTCATGCAATAAGGATGTACTTCTATATACTTCCCATACACTGTACAGGGTTAGTTCCAGCACCAGTAATAAACTTCAAGCAGATGAGAAAAATTATTCACACACATAATTATTTGCAGAATAAGAGCTTGTCCTGGTTATGTAAGATAGACATTTGTAGATTTACCCATTTCAACCAGTAGATTGCTCACATTTTGGTGGGCCAGTTTTACTTTTGGCCAAAACCAGGCCTAAGAGACAAAGTTGGACTACTCAGCGTTGTCATAGCCTCTATCAATCGGTTAGAGGCACAGCTTAAACAAAGCCCTGCAGAATGATGGGTTTGCTCCTCTCTGGTGGGGAGACAATGGGCCAAGCAATGTCCAGAAGATGACTATAGCAAGCTTACCTACCTGACAGAGATCTCAGGTGTGATCAGTCATGGGTGATTTAAATGAACAGGGCTTGCTGCATACCTGCATAGAAAAAAAAAAGCCACACATAAAAACAAGCCTTAGCAGTAACAGGAATGGATCAAATGTAAATAAAGCATTCCTAAATTAATAATGAACAAAGATGGGATTTATCTGCTCTAAGTCATGATCCTTTTAATCCTAAAGTAGATTCTCAAAATAGACATTCTACTGGCATCCATTTCTTTTCACTGATTATGGAGGGAGCTGAAGTCTATAAAAATTGTAACAGCTTTCTCAAAATCTGATCCTCAGTAATTATGCAGAAACAACAGTTGTGTAGCACTGGCATGGCTATTTTTATGCTCAAACACCTGTGTTCATGATACTTTGAACATTTTACTCCTGGGGTTGAAAACCATCCAATGCTTCTGAATTTCACTTGGCAGCATCTTTGTCCATAGCTAACCAGAGAGCCAGGCAGATGCCTGCAGAACATCTGGGAGAGAGGATCCTCATCCTTCAATCATAGTGCAATAGTCACATTTTCTTGTACAAGCAAATCTTACCTAGGATGTGGCAGATCCTTCACAGCACGTGGCTTGGCCTCCCCCAGGCTGGCATAAGAACAAGAGCCAGCCAGCCTCCTTGCCCCAGCTTGCTCCCACCTCCTCCTTGCACCACTCAAAGATTGTTTCATAAGCACAGCACCATGCAAGAAGTCTCCTTTCCTTGCAGAACACACCACTGACCCATCCCCTCAACAGACCCATTGCAATCACAGGCAAGGTCTGACATTCAGAGTGTCATAAGGAGGGTTAAAGTATGTAAAACCACAGGGTTTTAAGCAAAGAAGGTAGTAGTTTTACCTCAGACACACAGAAATTTGGAGTCTGAAATTAATCCAGGCTAACAGTATGGCCTTGAACTCCATTACTTTGGATCAGCTTGTGCTGGAAAGCAACTGGGGACATTGGGCAATACTGGTGACCTACCATGTGATTCATAATGGCAGAAAGATTTTCATCCTACTGCTATGCTTCTGTTATCAAAACATGGCTTATAAGCCTATGAGTAATTAGCAGAGCACTTTTTTTTCTGGCAAAGACTCTGATCAAGGTTTTGGGAAAAAAAAAACAGTAAAAAAGAAAGACTAACAGTGAGTGGCAGCCACAGGAAGAGCCACAAATAGGGTTTTGTGCTCAATTTATTGGTGCCATGGTACGCACGGGAACAGCACTGGACTCTTGTTATCTGTAGGGAATGGAACATTCCATCAAACCAGGGCAGGGCTGTTTCTGTAGTCAAGGAAGAATACTAGTACAATAAATTTATAGGTCTAATGGAAGACTCTTAATTTACTGGGAAATGACAAGGGGTCTGTGGCCAACTTGTATAAATTTACTCCTTTATACCTTAGTTACATGCCATTGAATATTTACTCTGAGTCTGTGGATATAGTTATCATTCTTGAAGCATTCTGACCCATCAAAGAGCCCTACTCAGAGAAGGATTCCTTGCCTTTCTAAAAACAAAACTGCAATGACTTAAAAAAAAAAAAAATCTTTTGAAATGTTTTGTTCACAAAGCAAATTGTTCCTGGAAGCAAATGACAGGCATTTAGGATTAAATATGGACAGATTTATGCACAGCAAACAAAGAATATCAGGAGACATACTGTTTTGTTCACACACCACCTAGACCTGTGGCCAACAACTAAATGTATAGGGGACTGCTGACAGCAATCCAGCGCAGCTGTAGATTTGATCCGTTTCTGGTCTATATTAGGTTATTCTACATGTTCCTCACTGTGCTATTCTGCATTATCTACTGTTACTATTTTATACTACAGCTATACTGTATTATGTGTGAATTACATTTCAAAGAGGTCACCACAGAGGAAAGTCTTAGACTGTACAACAGCCAAATACCATGATTCACAATAATCAGAGGTCTTGAGCCTGAAAAAGAAAAAAAAATTAAAATATAATAATAAAAAAAAATGTTCAGGGCCTTATTCTGTAAAATATGAGTAAATCTTTCCCATGGAAGTCATCCAGTGAATGCCAGCCTTCCACAGGAGTAAAGGCACTACACATGGTACTCAAACTCTTTTTTTTTCCCCCTGTAGTTACCAAATACAATTTTGGTAACTCCTGAATATAATTAATCCCTTGCTTACCCAGAAGGGGCCAACAGGCTGGCATTAAGAATACTGTCTGGGATGGATCAAGGTTGAACTGCTACTGGTCATCTCCTAGAGTCACATGAAGAAACCAGAATCTCATCTTTCATTTAGAAAACATAGTTTTAGCCCCCCATGGATACAAAGAAAAGCTTGAAATAGGAATTCCACAGAGCAGATTCTGCCTTCGTCTTTAGGAAGGGGACAGTTCCAAGACATGCGACATACCTTGTTCTTTCAAATTCTGACATTTATGGGCAATTCTAAGGAGGGCCAGGTTAAAGTCTAAGGGCAAGAGGCAGCGTGGGACACCATGGTAGGCCACAGCTTGCTTTCATTCAGCCCTGCCAACCATGCAGGTACATTTATTAATTTTCCAATTGTGAAAACCACAATTTTAGGCTCACTGGCAACAAACTTCATTTCAAAGCCAAAAGTAAAGTAAGTAAATGTAGATTTCTGCCTATTTATGTTTATTTTTATAAATCTATATATTTATAGATATTTTAACGTACTCTAAATTAAGGAAATTAAGCTTATGTTTCAACAATGGATATATCCAAATTGCACTTCAGCATTCCAGCTGCAGAAATTATGGTTTTCAAGAACATTTTCTGCACAGAGTAATTTATTTTTAAGTCCTCAATATTTGAGGGCATTTCAGTGAGACACAAACTTTTGCTAACATCAGATCTATAGCATTGGAGGTTTGTGTGTGTGTGTGTTAATATTTGCTATTTTAGAAAAGAGCCATACCAGAAACAAAACTTTTCTTTTGTTCCCCCCCTTCCTCTCTGTTTACCATCTGATGCTTTAGAGCTGCTCAGGGAAAGACAGAAAAATATCTTCTATTTCACATTGCACATCTGTTGCACTGCTCAAGAAAAACATTTTAAATATTAATATGGCTTTGGGGCTAAAAGCGTTTCTTAAGAGGCACTTCAATGCAATGAGTTTCAGCAAAGTGAACAATCACAAAAGTAGAGTCAGAGATCCAAATCCCTCCAGCTGCTAGCGTGCCAATTTATTTATTTTTTGGTGCATGCCTACAGAACTCTATGTCTGGTTGTATCAGTTGCAGCCTTCCAGTCCAGCCTCAGTAAAGAATAGGTCATAGATGTAATAGACTATGACCTCTGGAGTTAGAAATATCATCCTTTTCTCACCCTAAGCTTTAAGTGGGAATTGGACTATCTCGGCTCTCTCCTCCACGCCAGCTTTACTGAACTGGGGATACTTCCCTGTGGTTTAGGAGGCTTTTATCAGCTGCACAGCCTCCTCCGCTTGGTAAATGCTGCAGCTGTGGTTAAACTACCCAGGGAGGTTAAAGCTTTACTACTTAACACTTTTATGTGTCCAAGGTTGTACATTGTGGTTGTCTTGTTTAGCTCTGCAACAGGCCATCCTGTGTGCTAATCATTCCAGCTGCACCTAGAGGTGACTCACCCCAAAGGTACTCACAGTGTTTCAGCCCACCCCAGAAAGAAACAAACTAAAATAGTCTGACAGTAGCTTTCAAACAGTGCACTGAACAGAGGGCATTGCTTTTGCTCTGGCTAGGATCCATCCTGAAGAGGCATGGCTCTAGCACAGATGATATACTGACTGGGCTTACTAAGGGCTGCAGCATTATTTACGCACTCAGACTGCTGACGCATCTTCAATTCTGCTTTGAAAAGGAATCATCCTGCACGGTCTGAAATTCACAGCTGCCAAGGGGTAGGAGGAGGTTACTTCCATTATTTCAGTTACTCATCTATTTGCTATTTACCAGGGATGACAAATGTTCAAGCCACCTAGTTAATTTATTCCCAAGGTTTTAATTCTGCTCCATATGCCCCCACAGTTTTGCTGGTGAAACCACACTCTCTCAAGAGCAGGTCTGAAGTGATCAGCACCTGTGGCCGCAGTCTGTCAGCAGCAGGAGACACACATGTGCCCAGAATGACTTGCCTGAGCAGAGGGAGAAGTGGATTACAGCTCTGGGCTACACACAGTAAATCACCAGCACAGGGAGAGAAGCGCAGGGACAACAGAAATACCAAACTGTGGGATTTTTTTAGAATATGACCCTTTAAATTAAACAAGACAAGAAAACATATGAAATGACAACAAGGTCACTTTTTCCTTAACTGTTGCTCCAATTTAAGCCCACACATGTGTCTCATTTATTTTCAGCTTTGCACTTCTGCTATCTCTATCCTGTTAGAGATGGTTACAGGGCATTAGCAGTGGAGAAGGACTACAAAAGATACTAGGTCTTTATTACCTTATGCACTTTTTGGAAATGTCCTTTTATTTTTGGAATTCAGTTACAGAAATGGCTAATGTTCCCTGTTAAAACAAGTCCTGTTAGGGCGAGCAGTGTACAAACATCTCCCCACATACTGTTCCTACATGTTATGTAGACAAACTTACTAACCTTGGACTGCAATGGCTGTGTTCACCTCTGGTGTCAGGGTTGATTAGATGTTGCAAGGAATTGTAGTGGTTACTGAAAATCAGGGAGATCAGCATTTACCACAACATTAGTATTCAGACATTGTTCACTTTGTTTGCCTCATGACCAGATTTTACTATCTACAAACCTCACCTTCTGATCTCCTTTGCTATCACATGAACGATGCACTCCATTGCTCAAATTGATTGTTATTAGGCTGGAGTACTTAGGAACTATAAATACATCACCTCAACTGTCCGAAAATTTTTAGGGTGGAATAACGAACTGCATACTCTGAGCAAACTAATAATCTTGATTCTGCTTAAATTAGCACTAAGAATTTGCATTTAACTGAAAAGCTCTATCACTATACATTATTTAAGAGCCACACTTTCACTAGATCCTTAAGCTAAAATTGAAGATATAATGCTTCCAAAAATGCAAGCTCACGTTAAGAAACTCTGTGCACCGTTCAATTAATGTGGAACCAGCCTCCCCAAACCCAGGAATAAAGCAGTCTGCGTGTATGTGGACATGGAAAATTGCTCCACCAAAGTTTATATAAGGAAAATAGAATCCACTATTCTAAAAGGTGTGTCAAAGTTTGATGTGCTTATTTCAAAAGCATTTGGAACAGATATTCCCCCCCTCTGACCAGACAGAAATGTCTTTGCTTGCAACTTTAATGCCAACTCCAGAGGGGAAAAAAGGAGTTACACTTTCTGGCATTTTGCAGAGCACAGGGCAAAGTTGGAAGGAGCTCAGGTGAGAAGAAAGCTGAGGGGGATGTGATGGGAGGAGCTAGGGCTGGAAAGAGGAGACCTTTGCGTGTATTTTGATTGAATCAGGTGAGGTCAGCAGGGACAAACACTGGTTTCTGAGAGCAGAGAGTCCCTGCCTATGCTGTGTGTGGAAACTGCCCCAGCTTTGCTCTTTGATCCTTCAGCTTAATTCAATCCAGGGACAAATCAGAGTGAAACTGGGTGTGTGTAAGTGCACGTGTGCATGTATGTTTGGGGGATGGACGGAAGGATGGAGACAATGGGCAATTGGTGCTGCCCCTGTTCCCAGCACATTTCATCCCTGCGCTGCCGAGCCAGCTCCCATTGCTGTCACACCTTTCCAGGACCCAGGTCTGACACAGAGAGGGCCTTTTTTTTTTTTTTTCCAAACCCAAGTGCTTATAGAAGCAGAGGTTTCAATGACAAAGCTTGAATATTATCTTTGAGATGCCTGATTCCATCATGATGTTGCAGTTTCACAGGGAGGTTGCACTGCCAAGGGGCTGCACGCTCCAGTCACTCACGAACCTGCTTGCTCTGGGGCTGCCCAGCACAACTGTCTGCTTGGCAGTCAGTCAGGCAGCCCATCTGTCGGTCTCAGGCAGGCAGGCAGGCAGCCCACCAGCATTGCCTACTTGCCTCAGAACCGTGTCAGGTCACCACATCAAGTGATGACTGTAACCTTGCCAGGCTTGTGTCACTGCACTAGTCTGAAACACCAAACAGATATGAGCAAAGATTAGTTCAAACTCACAGACAAACCCAAGGAAAGCTTCTGTTGCTGATAATGGGCCAAACCAAACCTGCTTATGGGACAAAACACTTTCACAGTGAGACTGTGCCAGATTCAAAGAAGCCCAAGGCAGCATGAAGTACATACCCCCACACGTTCTTTCTCTTGTCCTTTAAGAATCTCTTGGCTCATGGTGGTGGTGTCTCAGGGACAACTGTTGACACAGTCCTTTCATGCTGCTTCTAGAGCTCTTGTCCTCTGCTGACCAAGGAAGATTTGTCCTGTCTCACAAGAGGAAAGTAGACAAATTGTCAGAGAAGGGGCAATGGATGCCAGTCTGAACGCACCAAGGGTCTGCCTTCTCATTGCCTTTGTCCTTTGGTCACCTACAGGACATACCTTATCCCCTCTGTTGAAGCCCCTGAACTATCATCCTTGGGCCCCTGAGAAGTGACCTACAAAAACTAGCTAGTACAGCAATCTCTGTCTTAGCCCCTATCATGAAAAGTGAGAGACCACCACAAATCCTGTCTAAATAGAAATTTATTTTTTTCTGTCCCTAAAATGTGTCTCTCAGGATTATATCCAAATGCCAAAAGGCAGCTGCAAAGAAAACTCAGAATACTGAGTTTGTTAACCTTCTTTGCTTAATGCAGAAGTTCACATTGTGTTGTATGGTTCTTCAGTTCAATTTTGCTTTTACTTCAAGAATTAGGAACTGTGCTTAAAAGAAAAGTGGCTATTTTAAATTAATTGAATTTTTAATTGTGTCTCATGAAGCTGCATCCACTTAGCTCCACTGTCTGTGCATCTTTCTTTGTGTTTTGATATATGGCAACAATACAGAAATACTGCATTCTGGGATATGAAGTGGCTCAGTGGAGGAGGATATAAACCAGATGTGTAACATATCCAGTTTGCACTTAATGTACCTCCTGTGACCTGCCTGGAGATGATACAAATACAATCATTTTTTGAGACAAAGAAATAGAAATTAGCTCCAAGAGCAAGGAGGGAATATAATAGATGAGAGCAGTTCAGAGAATAAAAAAAAATCATTTCAAGCTACCTTTTTTTTTTTTTTTAAAGCAAGAAAGCACATTTTTAAAAAACTTTGTAGAACAGAAAAGTGGGAAAGTGTCTTTCCCCTGTGTTTTGACGAAAACCATGAAGATAATTCTCTGCAGGAACCTCCAGTTTGTTTCATAGAATCTTTTGTTAAATTATGCATATGATTTATCTCAGAGCATAGTTACAGTAAAGCTGCAAGTCTTAGTGTCACCTTAAGTTTTATCCTAATAGTGCAGGTATTTCCCATCAGACCAGACCTTAGTAGAATGATAGTACTCTCCACACCAAGTCCTAACAAGATGATTTCAGAGGTTCCATCTGAAAATAAAACCTAATTTCAGAATATTTTTTTCTCCAACAAGGGATTTCAAATTGAATGGCCAGACCCACATTTGTTATATACCTGGACAGATCACTGACTTCATGGATATCAATATGTATTGGCCTCCACTGTGGCAGGGGAAAAAAATATAACAAATCTACGTAACAGTTTACACCCAAGTTTTCCTACCCTTGCTAAACAGGCTGATTTGTGGAATACAGTGATATTAACTGGTAGCAAGTGTCACAGACTCTTGTCCATTATGATTGAAACAATGGTAGAGGATGAAATCTGTGGTTCATTAAGCTGTTTTGCACCAGACAACTAGATTCAGAAGGTGCAACTAACCAGAAATAATTACCATCAGCTCTGTGATAAAACTGAAACAAGCATGAACAAATGCAAAACACTGACCTGGAAGATTTGTGTCTTTCCAGGATGATTCTGCACTTTTTCTTGTTCTGTTATTGGGTTTGATGCTTCCTTCTGTCAGCTCATTCTGGTTTCAAGTCTTGTGCAAATGTGCCACACACAAGGGCTTTTTACATCACATTGAAGTCACAGATGCTACAAAAGTTATTATTGTCATGGGTTTGAACCTGCCCACTCTGAGTAGTGGGTAGGAGAATTTTTCTGTTGTGGTAGAGCTTGGGAGTGGGAGTTTTCCCTTTCTTCTCTTACCTTGGCTGCTGGTGTGGCAGGTCCCAGCAGTGGCTCTCCCCATTCCCACACAGACGGGTGGGGAACGGGTGGGCTGGGAAGGGGAGCCGAGGAATTTTGGTTTGGCACTCCTCGCACACAGAGGCAGCCAGGCGGCAAGGAGGGGAATGCAGTCAGAGCCAAGCACAATGCTAACATGGATTGCTTCTTTTGGAAAGGAGGAAACCCAGGAGCCACAACTGAAGCACTGCTTTGCTGTTGGGATAACTCAACTGGATACTGCGTGTTGCCCCTAAGCCCAACAGAGCCAAGACAATATTTCACTGAATTGGGAAATGATCTTTGGTCTGTGTCTCAGCACTGAAATGCTCATTGTTTAGATAATGTGGAAAAATACCTTGTTTTTCTTTGGTTGGCCAGTCTCTGGAAAAGTTTAGGATGGCATGCACATTGTGGTAAAAAGGAAAAAAAATGAGAACAAACAAGAAATTTGAATTAATTTGACATGCTGGGAGTAGGACTACAAGGGAATTGTAGAAACTACAAGCTGAAAAAGAAAGCAACGCGGCTAACTGTTTACTGCTGAAGAGACAGGCAGAGGATTCCCAGGACAAAGAGTGCCTGAAAACCCTAAGTGTTCAGTGGCTACTGAGAAAGAGGAAGGTGTTTATGAGAAAGGAGCAGAGTTATCAAGGAATGTGAGAAGTTCACAGCCTAGCCTAGATAGTTTCATTTATGTGGGTTGGAGGCTGCTAGCCTAATCAGCCCATCATTCAATGGCCCTCTGGGCTGCTACTGAAAAAGTAGTTCTTCCATTCCCTCTTCCCCCAGACACTCATTTCGGTGCTCTCTTATGCCAGCACAAGCATTCATGTGGCTGTACTACCCTAAGAAACTAATTAGTTGTATGATTTTCTTTTTTATTTTATTGAGTTGATATTCAGCTGGATCAGTTCTATGGTCCAACTCGTTGCACAGCCGTATAAACACTGGTGCCAGACAAGAGTGGGTGAAAAAAGGGACTGGGTGCAGAGGAAGAGGGGGGAGAGGAGTGGAACAACCCCTTTCAGCAGCAGCCAGATTTATGCCAGATTAAAGTGACCGTGTAACCACAACCTCTTTGAGTAGCCCCCTTATAATTTCTTTTTGAGCATGTGAAGAATCAGCTATTACTCCTACTGAGTAAGAGCAGCACAAACAGGCTTTTAGCATCTGATCGTCTCACATTTGCTGAACTTGTGATGTGCTCTGTGCTCTGCCAGAATTTTTGGGAGGATCTGTGGCAATTATAAGGAAAGCCACCTAGGGACAATATCATTCCAGTGTAAGAGGGCTGGTATGTATGCAGCCACTTTAGTAGCTCCGTCTGCTATGAAAGCAAATGAACTCAAGAGCAGACAAGAACCGATATGTGAAGTTAGAGTATAAATCTGACTGCATAAATTAAAAGGACGGGAATGCAATGGATTTTGAATGGGTTCTTTCACATGATAGTGTTCTCCTGGAATCAGAAAGCAGACATTGCAGCAAAAAAGCTTTACAGTGTTCTGAAATAAATATTAGTATTTTTCTTAGCACAGAGGAGTTAAATGAAGTGGCAAATCAAAACGCATATGCATATACATTAGAGATAGAAAGTGTGGACTGTAGTGGAAAGGGGTTGATATGGAATATTGACCAATACAGAAAATGGACAAAATATCAACTGCTTCTTGCAAGTTTTCTACTTTCCCCAAGACATCATCTTTCTGGGCTAGAACTGGCAGATACAGGAAGGTTGTAGCTTCCAACTTGGAATTTCAGCTTCCCTAGGTAATTCCCTGCACATCCCTTTATGGAAAGAGTCATGAAATTGTGGGCCAGTGTTTCCCTGAATCAGCCGAGAGCCTGCAATGAAAGGTCCAAGGAGAGAACAGAGCTCTTTAGCCACTCGATTATAATGTAGATGGTATCTTTGCAGAAATCATAGAACCAAATAAATTAGGATGTGTTGAGATCCAAGGACTCCTATGGGGTGTCCAAGAAACAGCGCAGTGTTATTGTAGATCATTGCAATATTGACACCATTACCAACACTGGCAATAGTCATTCCATGCCTGGTCCACAAGTGACTTGAAGTTATTTACAAAACTGCTATCCATATGCTGCTATGTCTCACAGTGTTTATAACTAATATTATTTTTTGCCATTTTCTTCAATTTTTGATTAGGATTTGTACAGTCTATCTGCAGTTTTAATTAAATTATTTAGTTTTTCTGATAATCTGTTATGATTCCTGTTTTTAATTTTGTAGGTGTTAATTTGATACTGAGCAACTGAATATTTTTATACTAGTTTAATTTCAGTGATAGCTCTTCTCAAGTTTGTTCTTTCACATTTATTGATTTTAATGAATTTATGAAAGAGTTCTGAACTGATTTTCTTTCAAAAATAGCACAGATCAAAAGCACTGAGAAATCTAGCAAAATCTGGTTTTCTTGTTAAAACTGAATTAAGGAAGGATGCTTTCACTGAAGTGGTACTTCTAATTCCCTATAAACTCAATGTTTATTATGAGATTGGGAAAAGGATATTATTTCTGGTGCTATTAAGATTTAATTACAGCTTTTTTTTTTTTTTTTCCCCCCAAGCAATTACTTCTGAAGCATTAACAGTATCTTCTGGGAAGCTGTCCTCCCTCAGCTGGCCAGTTCTTCTCTTGCTTCCCTGATCCAAAGCCTGCTGAGGTTGATTTCCATTCCTTTGCCTCAGACCCACTATCCATGTCTCCTGATGATCTGTGACACTGGAAATTATTCACCCTCTAACTGCCTTATTAAATTTCAGCTGGCCTTGGCTACTAGCCTGCTCCAAGGGTTGCCTTGTCAGGATGCTTATTTACCTTCACCAAAACACCAGAAGTAGTTTAAACTGAAAACATACCAGTTAGAAGTTTCACACAAAACATTCAAATATTCTAAATGAACAGAATTATTTAAAAGAAAAATACAGAACTCTACTGCAATTTGGTGTGTCTCTGCCATTAATAAAGGATACAGCTAGTAATTTCATTCAAACAAAATACACAGTCTTTCTAAATACCCTCCCTGATCAGACCACCAAAGCACTTAGCATCTCTCTTTTGCTCACCAAATATTTTTATGATTTTCCACAAGAAACAGCCAGGCCAAACTCTAATAACCACTCTGAGAAGATGGGAGTACATCATGTCTCCAGACACTGAGAAAATAAAATAACTCACTAGAGGAAAAGAAATTTATATGGCTTGTTTTTTTTTTATGTTTTGCTATAAGGAAATGATGAACAGAAGCATGAACCAAACTAAAGAGCAAATAGCTCTTCTTGCCTAGATCTTGGAGCACTGTTCTTGTCAGAAAAAAAAGCATGCTTCAGGAGCAGCCAAGAAGTTTAAAAGCACCAGCCATGGTCTTTAGAAACCCTTTCTCTTTAAGATCAGAATGTTAACATTAGAGACAGTGTCTATACTAATAAATAACATGCACAATTTTAACAATGGGGGAAGTTAATCACTGTGATATCTTATCTAGGGATGACCAAGATTCCTGTTACTTACAGTCTTTAAATCAAGAGTTGGTGTACTTCTGCGTGTCATGCTGCGATGTAAAGCAGAGACGTGAGAGACATTTTAAAATGACCTGGTAGGCAGTGCCTTTCTAAAGAACGGGCAGATAAAATAAAAACACTTTCAGAGATCAGCCCTATAACAAAGGTAACTCAGCAATATGGATAAAAACATTTCTTCCTCTGAGACTGGCTGCCTTTGGTCCTCCCTGACCCCATTCTTGTTTGTGAACTTCAGATTGTGCAAGCGCTCAAGTACCAGGACCTTCCTGGTTTGCACTGCAGTCAAGATTCCCACAGAAGTAGCTTTCTTTGAAACCACTGGGATGTAGTAATGCAAGCATTTGACGCCTTATTGCACTTCCACCCTAACCAGAGCGTCAAGTACTACCTGAGAAGATTCTTTCTACTTGTGTTCCCTCCCCATATGTCAGAATAAACTCCTAAATCAGTATCTGTTTCTATTATTAAACTCT
>NW_010314653.1:11002-24412 GCF_000700745.2 Antrostomus carolinensis | reverse complement strand
CCCCCCAGCATTCCATCTCCTTGTCCTTGGCTACCCTTCCAAACTAGCATGACAAAGTTGCTGCCTCTACTGCAAGAGGCTGAGCCCAAGAATCGTGCCTCGCTGGCAGAGCAGGCGCTTCATGAGTGGCAGTATTTCAATCCCACTTTATGCTTTGCCACCAGAACGCCAGGCACACACACTGAAATGCTGCCCGTGCATTACCACAGTGTCTTCTGTAAGAAAACATGGATTTCTGCCACTACAGAGACACAGAAACTAGTAAGCTATTCCCTGCATTCTTCTATCCCCCTGGGCACCCTGTGTAAGGGAAGCCATTGATGCTTGCCATCAGATAGACACACAGACTAGTAATAAAATACCCATGATTCACTGCATTTTATTCCTTAGGGTGCTTCTGAAGAGGGAGCTACTGATTTCTTACTTATGTTTAAATGATTTGTGAAGGGAAAAAACATTTCTATTTTATAGCCAGTGCCTTTAGCTATAGGGGAAACTTTTCTGTAAGTTCTGTATTTTGTTTAATAGATAGCTTTCCTCTAATTACTTATCTTTGGTTGTTTTTTAGGAAGCTAAAGTTTTCCCTAATCTTGTAATTTTAATCAGTTAAAAGTTTTTATCTATTGAGTGAAACATCAAAGCCCTTCTAGTTTCTGCATTTACTCACTTAAGTGGGAGATTTTCCAGCCTGAAGAACATGATCTTTGATGCCTCATCATTTACAACATAGTAGCCCCTGGTGGTACACGCAATTATATGATAGTGCCCTACCCTAAGGATCATCTAAAAGGCAAAGAAGGTGAAGAGAAATAGACATGCCAGACATGCCAAGCAGTATTCCCAAAGTCACTCAGAAAATCTGGCAGAGCCAGGCAGAAACCAAGTTCTCAGGATCTCTGGTCCAGGGCCCTGGTCACTAGATACACTGCCTCTCAGACCTTGCCTAGCACCTGGATGTAGCAAGCCCTAACGTGTGTGAATCATCAGGGGGAGGAAGAGCCAGGATCTCTCCAACTGACCAGCTCTGTGCTAAGGGGGGCCACAATGGTCCTCCTTGTTCTTTGGAAGCAGGAGGACTTGCAGGTTCTGCCCTTAGCCAGGGATGGGTTTGGACACAAGAGATAGGCATAGCACAGCAAATAAAGATAGGGGTCTCCACATTCAGCCAGTAAGGGGAATCCTATCCCCAAGACAGACTGGAGCCACATCATTGTGTAATTGTGAGGAACTGCACTCTGGAGTTGTCTCAAAGATTGCTTGCAAGGACAGTCACAAGACCACTGGGTTCTGGAAACCCCGACTTGTGAAGGCGCCCTGCCCGCAGGGGTGTTCTACCCGGACATGTCCCTGCCCCAGGTACTGGGGGGCACGAAGAGACGTGCCATTGCTATGGAAACTACAGCCCTCGAAGGGGTATTTAAGGAGGACCGGCACGGGCAAGGACAGGAGAGAGACAAGAGAGAGAGGAGAGAGACAGAGAGGATGACTGCCTGACCGCACCGCACCGCTCCGCATGACCGCTGGAACAAGCAACTGAGACCTCCTCGCCCGCCCCTCACCATCGCCTCGCCGCTGGACCTGTGGTGGTGACTGTTCTTGCTGCCCTATCCCGACTCCTTGCTTGATTTCCCATCTTTCATTCCATCCTGTCCTATCGCTATCCTCTTTATTATTTTTCTTTTTGTAATAAAAGGTGTTCTGGGAGTGCGGCATGTGACCTCGTTTGTGTCTTAATCTCACTCTTGGGATCATATCGAAACCTTCCCCGACATCGGATCGGGACATTTAAATGATCCCAACATCAGATCGGGACAGTAATACTCTAGAAAGCACAACATCCTCTGGAACCCCCATGGCAGGGCCCTCGCCACAGGGCATATTTTGGCAAGTGGTGTGAATATGACCCTTCTTCATAATTTTCTTTCCATATTAGTCATATTTAGTCTCACTCCACTTTCTGCCTCTGGAAGCCTAGCATAAGCACTGTGTCTGGTTGGGGGAGAAAGCAAGCATAGCATTTTCTGTAGGCAAGTATCCACAGCTCAAAACTACCTAATAACATGTCTCAATCCTTCCTGACTTGGTAGTGTCTGTACTGGAGAGGCCAGGGTTTGGAACAGAAGAGAAGGAATCAGCCAGGACAAAAGTGCATTGGCAGAGCTCTGTGGAGGCACTCACACAAATCCTGCCCACACTACATCTGGATCCACCCAGGGCTTTCATGATCACTGGATTTGCCAATTTTTTTTAAAAGCAAACAATCGACAAAAGGACAGAAAAAAAAAATTAAGTAATTGCTTGGCCTGAACCTTGTTGCTACTCAAGAACTTGTCACATTGTGCTAAGTGAAAGCAAAGCAGGAAGCGTACTCTTTTGGGACTCAATTCACATCCAAGTTCTTAGCCTCAGCCACATCTGTTCTTTCAGGGAGGCTCAAATGCTTAATGGGGCTGGTGAGCTCAAATTGGTTGGGCCAAACAAGCAGAGTTTAGGGCTGACCTGGCTGAGAGGTAGGCCGATTCTGTGTATTTCTCAGGGAAGGTCTGCTGAGAGATTCCTTCAGGAACCCAAGATGGAAAATAAAGCTGCTGCTCACACAGAGAAATCTCCTGAACATCAGCAGTGGTGTGGCAACTTGTAGCCCAGCAAGGAAAATGCCTCCACCTGGACCTACACATGTGGAACTCACTTTCCACTCACTAGTACCCACTGCTGCCACTGCCTCTGCAGAGATAAACAGCAGCCCTGAAATCAGCACCCACAGCATAAGGAAAGGACACCTATGAGTAGGTTGTTCTTCCTGCATTTCTCCCTTGCCTGCACAGCCAATGAACATCCAGACTCCAGTTCTGCCAGTCTGTCTTACCAACCTTTAAATCCTCTTTATTTGACTGAATTAATTCAGAGACTAACTTATGAACCACCTGTGTCACCCTAGCCTTTTCCTGTTGTCTAGAAGGCAGGATTTTGTGATTCTGCCTCTGCCTTGAGAAGACAGCCTGAATCTTCACCCACGTTCTCTGCCCACAGAGAAAGATCTTATTCAGAGGACCTGCTTTTGGGACTGAGACATACAAGCAGACACAATAACTTGCATATTAGGTTTCTTAATGAAGGTGAAGATACAGCCTTGTGGAACAAGAAATTCAACATCACCCAATATGTCAAGTATCAGAAATATTTCTTAAATAACAAAAAATGTCTTGCCCTCGAGCATTACTGCCAACTCTTCACCATCACTTAACTCCAGTGGGAAGAGAATTATTTGCAAGAGGCATAATCAGTTTGTCTTTGCACATTACAATAGCAATCTTGAGAAGAATACTTCTTATGTGCAAATTATTAATTCAAGGTAAAGATCTAGAATCATCCAAGAGACACAACAACTGCTTGAAGCAGAGGTACAGATTCTGGAAAGAGAAGCTAAACACCTCATTAACTGAACTTTATGCCGTTTAGTCTGAGTGACTGAGTATTTCCAACACAATTGAAACTGTGGTTCTCTGAATTAATGTTATTTTTAATAAAAGGAGGCGTTAAGTTGCCTTCTTTGGTGAGCATTGTGGAATGTTTCTAACTTCCCTACCAGACATGGCTGCATTTGAGTGATATTTGTGAGGCACTTGGAGAAGAAATGTGCTATATAAAATTAGAGATTATGCCAAACCTCAGTGTCGGATTAATAGGTCTGTGTGAATTTAGAGGATGAAAAGCCACCTTCCATTTGATGGCAAGGTGTCAAATTCCATGTTAGTTACTGATGCAGACAGTTAATTATAAAAAAGTTATTCCAGTTGTACTGACAAAGAATCTCACCCTGGTCCATTTGCCTGAAATGAAGCAACAAAAATCTGAGGTCTGAACAAGCCAGAAGTTTGTATTAAAACTGATGTCTAAATCTTAGCTTTGCTTTTTGTGCCTTTTTAAAATGCATGCTATATACTAGCATTGCAGCAAATGCTAGTAAAGAATTCACTAATCAGTAGCAAGATGCTTTAAAATTATAGAATTTTAATAGTATTAGATTTTTTCAGACATATTCACCTGAAATTGCAGAGCAAGCACATATATGCTAGTTCAAAGTAAGAATAAGTTTCTGTTAAAAACTAAGGAATGAATTTTGTGTCCTCTCAAACTCTATATATCCCTCCTGTGATTTGGTAAATGGTAATTTTTGAAAACTCTCAGGGCATGAAATTAGGATGCTGCAATCCAATCCAACAGCATCGATTCTCCTTTGATTAAGAACTGAGGATTGCAGTAGCAGTAGTATCTCAAGCCGGATCCCTACTGCTACAGAGGACACAGTGATACAGACTACAGTAAACAGATTTACAGAACCATTTTCAAAGTGGTTTCAGTGTCTCACTGGGAGATTTTTGCTGGCTAAATTAGCAAAATTCAGAGCATACATTAGGTCTGTGACTCCAGTTAATGAGTCCTTGGTTTTATTAGATGAATTGGTAAGGAGAGTCATTTTCTAATACATCTTTCCCAGCAGAGGAAAATATCCACCACTGAAACGAGCCATAGGCAATCCATTATTTTTATATTACCCATGTAAGTTGCTCCTTACAAATAATGAACACTCATAACTAAGTACTGCACAGAAGAATAAATGACTAACCAGACTTTATCAGTACACAAGCTAAATTAAATGATTTATGAAGAAATCTTGGTCCTGTCTAATGGAATTTTCCCAAAATAAATTCATGTAAACAACTTGCCACAAAGAGGCAGTCAGTACTGGTTGGTATGTGTAAACAGCTTTAACAGTTGAGAATATAATCTCCTTGACTGCTGGGCAGTCTGGGGAGATTCATGCGGAGTCTCCGTTCAGAAAACCACCTTTGGCTCTGGTCCTCCTGACATCATAATGCCACCCATTTCATCAGTTTTTAGTAAATGTTACTATCATCATAGATGGGTAGAATAATTTTGCCTCTCAAAGCCAACACATGAATTTCTACAGTCCTCATCAGAATCCCAGGATAAGAGTCACAGGTAGGACTAGTGGGAGGATGGAAGAGACAGAAATGAAAAAAAATCCAACTCCTGAATAAAAGTATCAGAGTGCATTCAGTCTCCAGTGGTGGGTTACCAAATCCTTTTTACACATTCCTAGAATCAAGCTGAAAGTACAATGTGGTCATATTAATGTGCTGTAATAATTCTTAACATGTTTCCACTCCTATTTACATGGTTTCTAATGGCAAAGTGAAGTCAAATATTTAATAAAGTATGTCACTGATGTTAATTAGTCCTGTTAGGAGATAACACTGAGAGCCATGTGTGTTAACTAGGCTGTGTGAGTGGCTGAAACCAATTTAGGCTGTCTCCCAAACAACCTAGAGCACAGTTCTAAACTGAACCTAGCCACTTTCAGTTTGCCTCATTATCAGAAATATTTCCTTCTCTGCCTTGATTCATACTCAAAAGCAACACATCACAGTCAGCATCAGTTCTATTAGAATAAGGGCAAGTGGGCAGGCTGGCTGACTACCAAAACTGCAAAGACAGTTAGCTTTTTCTAATGACTATTCATAAATATAGCATCACTAGCAGTTTCATGGGGATGGTAGCTACAGTACAGCATGTTCTACTGCTCAGTGGAAGAAATCCTGCACTATACACACAGATTTTACAGGCACTAATAAGTACCTTTTTTAGATTTGTAGAACTTTCAAGACTTTTCACAGCTAATATTTCTACATTAGCCTGATTTCCCAATATGTCTGCTAGACAGACGAAGACTGATGCTTTTTAAAAGGGACTAGTGATTTTGCATGCCTGTTCTGGGTTGCCTAACTTGAGCCAGCCTTGAGAACAGCTCGATAGTTTGAAGATTTCCAAAAATCAGTTCCTTTGAGGTGTCTCAGCATAACACCTCATCAGTCTCAACTCCAGTCAGTGACAAAAAAAAAATCCCCAAACACTCCTTGCTCCTGAAGTCACTGCTGAAGTTGGACAGGGTGCTTTCTTATAGAGACATAAGATTTAATTTGCAGCTGTAGCCAAATGCTTCTGTTAGATAGCTGGTGATTAGGATCTCAGCCTGGAGCTGATCAAAGTGGTTCCTATGACTTTTATCATGTAACTATGTTTAGATCAGTGTAAATGAGATCAGCATTTACCTCCACTGTCCCAGATGGCTGTTGGATCAGGTCTCTATCATGCAACTTGTGAGCTGTTTTGGACTAGTTTCTTGACCATCAAAATTTTGTTTCAATTTTTAGGTTGATCTGGTTAAAACAAAAGGAAGTGTCTTCAGCCACTTGAATTAAAGGATATTATCTGTTCATGGCTTTTACATTAGAATGGTTTCATTTTGCTATAAGAACAGAATAGTTTAATACAATCATTGGCACAAAAATAATACTAGTGTCAGATAATGGAGCCTTCCTAGGAAAGATATACCTGATGTCAGGCAGCCTTGTAAGCAGGCTGGCAGCCAGTTCTAATGGAAAAACAGTCTGTGAAGAATTCTCAGCATATTATATTCCCAGTCTTTTTAGAAGCTATTTTCTGGCTAATCAAAAAACAGAAGTTATGTCTTCAGCAGATATAGAATAACATCCTTGCTGAAATACATCAGCTCAAGATCTGGCCCACGGCATGAATTTAAGATGTTTAGCTACACTTGAACCCAATTATTTTTCTACCCACCTTGCTTCAATCAGGTGTGACAGCACTTGAAGTCACTAAGTTCAGGGCAGTGTGAATGAAATAGAAATCAAGCCAGGTCAGAATGATGGTGATTTACAATAACTTTGCAGAAATTGATCTATTACAAATAAGGCATCAGAGAAGTCACACTTCTGTGCCTTGTCCATACCCATGTGCACATACCTCCTGGCCAGCTCATCTGCTACGGCTCACAGAACTGCTAGTGGAGTGGGATTAACCAGCCCTCAACTGCAAGGTGTGCGGCAAATACACAGGATCAGTGCAGATAGGTTTAAAGCATTCTGTGCAAACATGGATTAATCTACAAAATAAGTTAATGAAGCGTGAAATGTGAGTGGTATTTTTGCAGCATCTGGGCTATATAGAACTATAACTGGGATACTTCTGAAACCCTCTTTTTAGAAAGTTCTTTTCCTAGTCTCTTCTTTATAAAACGTCAGTTGAGGTCATATATATGGAGGCTCTGTATACTGTTGAGAACTGCTGGTGCTGTGCAATACCTTAGTTTACCAATACAACTATTTCAAGCTTCTTATGGACTATTTGCCAATCTTAGTATAACCCTGGAAGACTAAATTTATATCTAGCTTTATGCATAGGGTATACACAGAAATAGCACTGGTCTCCCAATTATATGGCATGCTGCTTCCACAAATAATGGATTTTCACAGTGTTGGGCAGCACTTTGGTCAGTGCATTCAAGGGAAAGCAGGATGTATCCATGCTTTTCCTCCTGCTTTCACTCACTCTGTCAATCTAGACAAATAACTTAATCTTCTTACACGTGATTTTAGTAATCTGTAAAATAGTTATTCTGAATCTTGATTACTGTTTGTGAAGCATTCAAGAACTTCAAATGAAGAGTGACATGGAAACATAAAATATTGTTGCCTGCTCCTTTGAAACTTTAGGGCTTTTCATTAACCATCAAGAGGGTCCAATTCTTCTCTTAATTACCTCAGCCTTATTTCACTACAAGTCTCCAAAGAAATTATTTATGTTGTTGTAATAAAAACAGATTCAGGCTGAGGTTTCCTGCTTTCAGAATTGACTCAAGATCTTTCAGTTATGAGGGTAATTCAATTTTAAAATGAAGTGGCTAGCATGTTTCCCCAGCTGGTTATTCCACACACCCATCTCATTCCCCTTCCTTCCCAGATTTTTGCTCTGCTCTTTTTCATCCAGCAGCAGACTATTGTGCCAGTTCACCTTCCCACAGTGTATGTCAGGATTTTAGCTAGCCCAAGCTTATACCACTTTCAAAAAATGGGTAACATTTCTCATGTCTGGAAATGGTCAGTAGCAAGGGACACAATTCTCAGATGAAGTATAAACTTAAAATTTTATACAGTATAGTTTATAGTATAAAAGTTTGAAGCACAGTTCTGACAATCATCTGTGAATTGGATCTTTGCAATCTATTTCATGGTGGTAGAGGACTCCATGCTATTCAAAACCTCTGCAGGGCAAGTTGAGATTTTTGTACTTTCTAAACGACCATTCAGATGTGCCTGGCATTTAGGTCCCCAACTCTCTAAGATTTTTTGACATCTCCAGCATAAGCACTAGTGCCACCTTTATGTCCTACACTGTAGTCGACTTGAAAACTTGACAGTCTTTGGCCACTGGTGTCCCTTGCCACAGTGCATGAAGAACTTTCACAGTGAAACCTCTTCTCTCTAGACACAAATATCTTTATTCTTGCTCTTTCTATCATAACTTAGCTTGCAGCTGTTAGTAAACTAATGACCAGTAATATTTTAATACAAAACTCTTTTTGGAGAAATTCTCCTATTTATACTTCCTAGGGCCATTTCTGCAGCCCTCTCCTGTATCACCAGTCCCACTGACTGGTAAGCAGGCTGCAGGATTGTGCCCTTTGGGTGTTAGTTTGGAATAAGCCAACATCTCTACACAGCTCACTGCTTGGTGTGTTAACCCAATTATGTTTGACATCTGAGGTCAACAGGATCACTGGAAATGTCCCATTGCTGATCTCTGAGGAGTCTCAAAGATTTCTCCCTGACAGCTGGTTGTTAAACTGCCCGTCATAGACGCCGTAACCAGATAGGAAAGAAATATCTTCCTGCAAATGTGGTCCTTGTGACTGCTTTGTGTAATTGCTCCTTACATACACACATGAAGTGTCTTGCTTGTCTATTTATTGGGATGGCACCAAAAACTATTAATAGTTAAAAATTCAGAAATGTTGACTCTATCTGAGCTAGTGAAAAGATCAAAGCTGCTGTGTGTTCTATAGGTAGTTGGATATATTAATGTCACTGAAAAGATGGAAAACAGTCAAAAAAGGGAAGATTAGTAGGAAAAGGCATATGAAGCTTTTAAGACATGTCCTCTCACAAGAAAGAACTTCATTTCATACCTATGCTATTGCACTAGAGATATTTAGATCAAATCCTAAGACACTGCAAATTGTTTAATTTCATTTCAATCCAACTAGCAGAGCAGCCACCAGGATCTCTAGAATAAGGAGGCTATTTTGAAAGTTTGAAATCCCGCCCCCCTCCCTTTTTTTTTTTTTTTTTTCAATTTTCCTCCAGATATTTAAGTCCTTATGGAGTGCTCGGGTCACATTATCAAGCTTTTCCCCACAAGTCCAAAGACTTTTCAAAATGAAAGCCGAGATTCTTGTGCATCCACATGAGACAGGACTGGGGGCTCTAACCAATGCACCAAATATTGCCAGACTTCCAATAATATGACAAGACTCACCAACACTATATTGATTTCAGCTGAGGGATGGTGATTTACACCAGGCAAGACAGTGGTCCCTGGTTTGTCCATGAAGCAATAAATTGGATTCTGCTCTGAACCTATGCAGTTCTGTAGGCCAGATACTGTTGTTCACAGCTGTAGATATCTAAACGTGCTCACAGATGTTGTGGCACAGTACATGAGATTCACTCTCCTCCTCAGGCCCTTGCTGCCTACCTGAACCTTGGGCATCTCACCTATGCCAGCTCCATGATGCCCCACATCACATGCAGCCAGGCTTGTTGGCCTGCTGTCCACCTCCCCTGTGCTCTGAGGTGCAAGACTGTAACATAATGGAGATACTCTGGCACTCTGCAATAACTTGGTAGGCCTCCATCCCCAACTTGAGGCACAGCAGGAGCTCTCTTAGAATCATAGAATGGTTTGGGTTGGAAGGGACCTTAAAGCTCATCCAGTTCCAACCCCCCTGCCATGAGCAGGGACACCTTCCACTAGACCAGGCTGCTCAAAGCCTCATCCAGCCTGGCCTTCAACACTTCCAGGAAGGAGCAGCTACAGCTTCTCTGGGCAACCTGTTCCAGTGTCTGACCACCCTCACAGTGAAAAACTTCTTCCTAATATCTAATCTAAACCTCCCCTCTTTCAGTTTAAACCCATTTCCCCTTGTTTTGTCATTAACTGCCCTTATGAAAAGTCCCTCCCCAGCTTTCTTGTAGCCCCTTCAGGTACTGGGAGGCCGCTATAAGATCTCCCTGGAGCCTTCTCTGTTCCAGGCTGAACAGCCCCAACTCTCTCACCCTGTCCTCATTAGGAGAGGTGTTCCAGCCCTTGGATCATCCTGGTTCTAGCTGCTTGTTCTCTTGCCTTGGCCATGCCATGGAGCAGAGTCTGTTGTGAGCAACACACAGGACCATGCTGGTGGTCTGCTGAGCACAGGCTGGCCCTACACATCTACACATGTCCAACAGGTATAAGCCAGAGAATTGTCATCTACTAGGAAAGCCACCCGTGCCCTAGGAAAGCCCCATGTGGGTGATTACTGCTGGCCACCGAGTGTCACCGTTACCCAAAATTTTAGAGCTGGTCACTCCTCTGCTACAGCATGAAGCAGATAAGAACATGAAACAACTGTCCCTTTAAAAAGGGGGGAAAAAAAAATCTAGTATCTCTTTCTCTCTCCTTTAAAATGCCCAACTTGTTCTCCCCAGTCCTCCCCTACTCTTTTCTCCTGGGAACCAGGATTCCTAAGCTCTGCTTGGAACCAAAGTTCAGATTTTTTGGCAGCGCAAAGAGACTCAAATGAGAGCTAAATTAAACCTTTTCAAAACTTCCCCAGCCAGCCGGGTAGCAGACAAGAGGCACATTCCAGGACCGTGTGGGAGATCAGAGTGCTGAAGCAGACAGCAAAGGCAAAGGTGATGCCTTCAGCTTTTGCAGAAATGCCAATCTGTCCGCGCTGACTCCGTCACAGCCTACACATGGGTCAGTGCTACTGTCCCCACAAAAGTAAAAATCCCTCCCAGATATTATCCTGGCCAGGCTAAACATTTGTTGTCGATTCCAAAAAGGACAGTACAGCAGTGGAGCAGCACATTGGGATTATGGTGTGGATTTACAGAAGTTTAGTACAGAGGACAGTGAGTGGAGGCAGGAGTGCTTTCCGGTAAGGCTGCAGTTTGTATTTGGGGATAACAGAAGGCCACACAGAAGAACCCAAAAGAATTAGGCACCCCTTATCCTCCTCTGATTTTCTGTGCCAGAGTGTACAGAAGGCAATGGAAAGATTTCCTGTTGGATTTATGGACAATGACATTTACCTGCCATTTCTTTCCTTGTCTTTCTGAAGCCACTTTGAAGCAGTGCTGAGAAGCACATCCAACAGAACAGGGGTGGGATGGTCTAGCACTGCACTGACCTTCTGCTTGGGAAACATCAGCTTTGGGAAATTTTACATTTTGTCACAATTTCATAACAGTAGGACATTTCTTTGGAAAAACTAGAAAGTAATGATTTTTCTAAGCTTTAAACCAAGATTTTTTCCCCAAGATAAGGGAAGTGGACTCATTTCAACCATTTTCCCCTCCATAATTTTGTACGAACTTTTTCACTAAAGTGTTTTTGAACAGCAAAATTGAGATATTTAATGCAAGTCAGATACTGGTTTCATCATGCATGGGCCACAGCCATGTAATGGTGACTGCCATTGAGGTACATCTGGGTGCACCAACAAAGGAGCTGGCCTATGATATTTTCATTTTCTAGGTGTTCTTCTATTAACACCTAGGGAGATTCACCATTACTGGTCTCTAAAACAGGCCAGACAAGGATCTGTTGGAAAGGATTTACATACAGTTAATTCTGTTTCAGAGTAGGCAGAGGGACTGGACTAGACTCTTTAGGTGTATGATTCTATGGCAACACCACAATCTCTGCAAAACTGTACGGTTTGTTCCCAGAACCATAAATCTAGCTTGGCATCACTGGAAACTCAGTGTTGGAAAGCTCAGTTTAATTTCAGATTTATTGCACTAATCAAAACTGAACAAAATCAGCCCAAGACTGAGCCTCCTACCTGAACCAGTGACTTGTGGAATGAAAGTTGCTCAAAATTTCTGGTACTTACAAATTCCTACTGGATCAGAAATGTCACAATCATTTTATGTCTTGGCTTTCAATAGAACTGGAGTCAGAGCTGTTGCCCCAGACAAACAAAATAAAATCCTGGATCTTAGTCTGTTGGCTGATGATGAAGGCATAGTGGAGTATGCTAATTTTTGTTGAATTATCTAATGTCCTCATGTAAATGAAAAATTGCAATGTCAGGCAGTGACTGAGCTGCCTCTTCTATCAACATTAATATCCACTCTATAATTCAGTGTTTTCCTTGATGGACCCTACCAAAGTCAGGGAAGGAAAAAAAAATATATGCAGTTTAATGACTGAGCTTCAGTCCCATGGAAGTGTTGTCTTTCATGTGTAAGGACTAAAATTCTGTTGACTAGTAGGGCTTTAAATGAGTAAAAATGGATTTACTTATTTTACTCAAATTCATATATCTATCTATAACTGATGTCAAGTCCACAAGCCATCACTGAAATTTTTACTATTGGGGTACTCAAACAGTAAATATAAACTGGATCCCTAATGAGTAGGTCCAAACTAAAGAGCACCAAAACACTGGCTAGTCAAAACTGACATATCACTTTTTTGTCTTAAGGTTACCTAAAATTTTAAATTAAATTTTAAAATCCAGCTGTCTACATTTAAAGTAGACAATTGAACCATTTGCTGTAAAATATATCTAAAGAGTTTGTACCTTCCATTGGAAAAGAACTGGCCAACCTCTTAGCAAGATAAGAATCTAATTATATATGTTTAAAGTGACATTTAGAGGCCGCTGTACTTTTCATATTTGATCTCAGATCTTAGAGCTGGCATCTGTTTCTCTTTTTAGTTAAGAAACTGAGAGACTATTTACATATTCTTAGGAGTATATCTCCAATTAAATCTTTTTCAGAGCTGCACTTTCAACATTTCATATTAAGTTTCTTGGCAGTCAACTATCTTTTTCTTTAAGAGATTTATTTATTCAGTTGGATATTTTTTCATCCTTTGCCTGGGCACTTGGAGTCTTCAGCCTCACCATCCTATAATTAGAAAAATGACCACTTAGAAATTTTTGAGCTCTGCTCCAAAATGCCATCTTCCCAGTTCATTTATTTATCCACCTTTTTACTGATGTGTCTTCATCTAGTAATTGCCTTTCTTACACAATCTGCAGCAGTAGAGTGGAGTAAATTTAATCAGGTATTTAGAAACTTCTGTTATCACAAACCAACATCCAAAACAAGAAATCAGCTCACTGAATGATAACAAAGTACTTCTACATTTACCATTCAATGAGGTGGAGAGGTGGGTGTGGAAGACAAGAGAAACACAAGGAAAAAATACAGACCTGCTGAGGACTGGCAGAAACTGTGACAGTCT
>NW_010314653.1:4676-10979 GCF_000700745.2 Antrostomus carolinensis | reverse complement strand
GGGAACTGTTCCTACCCACAAACTCTAGGTAGAACTCCCTATTGCCTAGTTTCCCTAATCAAGTCTGTCTATATTTTCTATTTAGTTTGCAGATAATGAAGTTGTCTGCCCAGGTGTGTCTCAGTATAGACAAAATACACAGACATCAGCTCCCCAGATTTTCATAAACCCCCTTCATAGGGCAGATTAACAGAGGCATAGTCTCACTTTCTCCAGATACCTGACAAATGGGTGTCTTTTGCAACATGCCTGGAAAGTCACCAACTCTGGGCTCCTTTGGACTACGGTAGGACACAGATTGCAGAATATTTCAAACTCCTCATAAAAGATACTCTGTCAGCAGCCTCTGAGTAATGGAGCAGGGCGGGCTGCTCCCCCCAGCACTGCTGTTGACATCAGCACAGGCAAGACTCACTGGATCTGTCCTTAGTGGCACCACCGTGAATCATATTGACCTCTGGGTTATTCTTCTTCTGCTTGACACTGGAATCCAATTTACCAGAAATAGATATTCAGAATTTAGTATCTAAATATAAGAATAGTAAATAGAAGCAGTCTTTGGCCTGTTAGATCTAAATTGTGTTTCCTTACTTGTTATAGTAAAACATTAAATCCAAGCCTAGTATGAGTAAAACTACTGGTATCCAGCCCAATTATTTACATAACGCACAAGTGATACTGTCTGTACTTTCTGATAGAGAAATAGGTGGGCTGCAAGATTTTTCAAAAGTATTTTGTGGGATCAGATTCAGGTGCGCATCCTACACAGCTCTACCTTCAGATGGGGCCACCAGAGCTACAGAGAAATCTTGCCAAGTCTGCATCAAGGGCACTGAAGAGTTGGTTGTATCACCTATTCCCAGTATGCAACTAAATAGCCTGATCATCTCATCTGCCTTTTACTCAATGACTTTTGCTCTGAATCATCCTCTACAAGAACTTCTCTCCTCTCAAAGTACAGTAAAACTACCATTTTAGCCCTAAAGTTAGACAAAGTGGCTACTTTCACCCATGTCCCACATCCCACTTTATGGGGGCAAAGCAATCTTTGTGGTGATCAGAGACAATCCAGACCTGTGAAATCAATTTAAAGTCCCACCTGAAAAAATCAGATTAAGACCCTATAACCAAAAAGTTAGTCTGCTACAGTTCATAATTTGTTTTAAATAAGCCCTGATCCACAACTTCCAAAGGAGTTGGAAACTCTTGTTGTGATAAAGCACATCGATGGGCCATCTAGAAGCAGAAGGCCTGGAAATTCAGAATTGTGAGCAATCAGTGCTTTAACTCCCTTTCCTTACACCAATGTCAGCCCAGATTCTCTACTGATTTCAGGGCAATTCCCTCCACATCAAGACCCAGGTGAGGCTCTGATCTCCAGAGTAAGACAGAGGCTGTAACTCCATCCAGGGGAGGAGGTGTGGTTTGCAGACATCGATAAACCACAGCACATCCCCTCTTGTGGTTCATGATGTCATTGGAATGACTCAGTAGAATTACAGCCTTATGGCTATTTGGGTGTATATTATTCTACTGAAATTAAAGCTTTTGAAATAGGAGCTTATTGTTTTTAATAACTTCAGTTATATAATTCCTTTCTCATGTTAGTGCTTCAATAAACATTTCTCATGTTAAATTTTACTCTAGATCCATCCTTGCCAGTTTTAGGCTCAGAACTGATATATTGGAATAATCCTCTTCATTTTAAGTTCCACAGACACTGTGCTGTTCACATGATGTCATTCTGTGTATATTCCTTCATTTACTACTGGTGAGTCATTATTATCGTAGCTAATAGAAAGAGGATTATCTCTTTATTAAATCAAAGGCATGGCATTTTGTTGCTGGTGGTTTGCCTCCTTGGTTTTTAACCCTTTAAATTACATGAGTGAGGATTTTTCAGCCTGGGCTGTCATCCATGAGAGGTACAGAGCTGCTGCTAGAAGTTTGACACAAAGTGGTAAGGGAAGTTAAGACTTAATTCCTCACTTGAGATCATATAAGAGGACTATGACAGAGCAAGTCACTTGGAGGCAAAGAGTCTTAGAGTCTGGATCTTGGTTTCTCTTCCACCTTTTTAAAAAAAAATCATAAAATAAAATTAATCTCTATCTCAACAGCATTGTTGTGATAATAATATATTGTAAGGACAGTAACAGCACTCATAATAAGGTTTTAATATAAGTGAAATGATCAGTATTGAGAGAAAAGTCCAACAGGAAACAGGGCTACCTTTTTGTGAAATATGAAGAAATGCTACTCCAGAGTTTAGATAGGCATATATTTATCATAATAATATTTTCTGGGGAACACCTCTCTTGCCATAGAAGTTTTTTCAGAAGGCTGCATAGCTATGAAGAACTAAAAGATCAACTAGAGAAATTAATAATGTCTGCATTTAATACAGGAACTAGTCAGAAACCAGAATTTCTTTCTAATAGGAAATTTAATTCTAAATTGAAATGTCAGATTTTCCAAGATTTAGAATTAGCTAAACATTTTTATTATGATAATGTAGAAACAATGACATATATTAATGTAATTGCATGTTATTAAATGTCTATATTTGCAACCTTAGTATAAAATTAAAATCTAAACATTAATTAAAATTATGAAGTCAAAACAAAATACTTCAACTTCATAAAATTCCTCTCAACAAAGCCAAAATGCTCCTTTTTAACTTTCCCATAGAAAATTTTGGCAAAACTGATACCCTCCCTGGAGAAACATTTCAATTTTAGTGAAACTGCATTTATCAACAGAAAACTGCTCTGTCAAAAAAAAAAAAAAAAAAAAAAAATCAAAACAAAGCGCTGTAATTTAAACAGCAATAATTGCTGTGATAGAAACAAAAACTGTCCATTTGCACTACTGCAAGAAGAATGATTCCAGAAAGCAGCTCCTAGACCTGTGATATCTCTTTACAGTAATCTTAAAGTCTCCATGAGTGGCTGGCAAGAAACACACTCAACAGCCTGCCATCAATCGTGGCTTCCTCTGGGTTAAAACAGAAGATGCCAAGTCAGCCATCACCTTAGAGGAAACCACAGCTGTGGGTAGAATGCACAAGACTGAATGAAATCTTACTGGCACATTTCCTTCTCTTATCTACCCTGTCACCCGTTATCAGACAGTGGATTATAATAAAGAACACAAGGTTGAAACACAATTATCCATGGACATGTTTGAGTACTCACAAATCTGCTAATGTTACTAACAAGTTGAGTTACCCATTGCAGAACACATCAGCACACCAGACAAGGCTTAACTGTTAATGAAACCTAAATCTCAGCTCCAGAGATAAATTTCAAGCTTCTTGTGGCTTAAACCTGGAAGCCAATACATCACGGAAACTTTTAAGAATTATCTAAAGAACAAGTAATGTTGGTAAGTCACCATAATTAAATCTTAGCTGATTTCACATCTGAGGGATCTAAGAAGTAAGACATTGTCATTGAAATTATGTCTTATGTTTTTGTAATGGCATGTGAAAATCCAGCATTAAAATACTGCAACAATGGTATCAGAACCAGGTATTAATGCCTTTAACAGGAAGGAATAAGCTTCTGGATTTGCAATCCTAACAGTATCCTAACACCAACCAGTGTCAGTCTGATACTGAGAAGGTCAACAGCTTTCAAGATACCAGTCCTCAATATGATGCCACTTAACCAGCAGCCAGGAAACCCCAGTTTACTGCTCACTTTTGTAACAGATTTCCTTTCCATGACTATGGAAAGGCCTTTTCTCTTAAATAAAACTTACCTTTTATCATTATATTGCTAAGTTATGCTATTATATTCTTTACTGTTATGATACTATTTTGAAAGATACGCTTCTTTTGGAATAAGAATGTCCTTTTCATTTAAATAGGTATATACCATTTTCAGAAGAGCATAAGCTAAATGGAGAAAGAGTGGGGAAAATGAGGCATTCTTACTCCAGAATAATTATCCAGGCATAGTCTGAAACGGGATAACTACAGCAGTATAGACAAGCTTTAAGACAAGCACAGACAAGCTTTATGAGACACCTTGGGCCCAGGCCTCAAAATGCCTTGAGGATTAGGGCCCAGACCTTGAACTTGATACTCTTGGAAAGGACAATTTGGTATTCTCATTGTAGCAGTTACTGAGGAATTGCATTAGAGACAATGCGATCAACAACAAAAATCTCTGTCCTTCAGCACTCCCTCTGTACAACAGGGATGCGTAATGGAGATAACATACATCATACATACAACCACATGTTTTAAAAGGGTTTTGTCAATGATTTCTATTTATGTTGGAAATATCTAAAGATTAATAAAAAGCTCTGTGTATTACAGAAACACAAAGATCTTGATAGAAATATAATGATAATAAACTAGCAGATGCTTTGTTTTCATTAACAAATCAACTGTACTGCACTGAAAAAACATCACACAACAACCATGCCTGCATACACCAATCATTAGGAGCTATTTTCCCATCTCCTTATTTTATATATAGAGATTTGTGTGAATGTCCACAAAATATATAGGTAGACACTACGCTATAGTTCCACACACAACTCTCCACAGACCCAAGCTACTCCCCACTAGAGGGGGGAGAAGACCAATTGCTTTGGCTAAATGCATGAAACATAACAAAATCAAAACCACAGTCAGGAGAGTAACGTACAATTCTAAATGGAACTTGAAAACTTGAGAAGTCATTTAAGGGAACCACATTAATGCTAAAATGTTTAATGGGACCCATGTGTCTCAGGCAGAGAAAGAGATTGAGAGAAATGTAACAGAGGAAATCAAGGAGACAATATGTCTGTGCGACTTGTTCTAATTAGGGGCACAGTGCTGGTGAGGATCATTCATTATAATTTAGTTAAATCTTTAGCATGGCAAAGGCACCTCTGTATAGCGGTATAAAACAAAAGACCCCCAGTCGTAAAGCAAGTTAAGGCCCATAGAAGAGAGGTTAATTTCAGTCATTTGTGAATGCTAACGGCTGTACATCACATGAATACCAGCACTTCTTTATTACCGCAGAGTTGTGCTCCAGCTAGCAGATGTCTGCAAATTTGGCATATGGGGGGTGGTACTGGGGAGGGCAGTGGCGCATTGTCTCCAACTTGTCTGTCGCTTAACTGAGTAGATCTGTCTGTTTCTTTTAGCAGGGGTGGGAAAGGAGTTCAAAGAAAGAATCAAAACAATTCATCCATCCAACTTTTGGAATATCTGAACTGAGCCCAAATATCACCAAGCACTTCCCAATCTCTGCTTTGAAACAAGAGAACGGATGATGATTTGTAGCAGTTTGGGATGATTTACACACATGCAGCATGTGTAACACTTACTGCAGTGTTATTTTAAAACTTATAAAGCATCAGAAGACCAAATGGGGGTCAGGTTCAGGTTTGCAACGTTAGTTTGGGTTGTAGCACAGCATAGCTGCAGAACCAGCCTCAGCTGTGTTTCTCCACATGCAAATTAGGGGCACAGTGGACCTAATTCATATTGCATTTGCCATTGTGTATTTTAGGAGTAATTCTGTTTAAATATGGGTCAGATTCTTAGCTGGTGTAAGGCAGCTGAGCTGCCTGCATTCCAGTGAAGATAAACTAATTCACACCAGCTGAAGGCTGGGCCAGTGGAATTACATTGCTGTAAATCCAGTGCTAGATCAGAGCAGCGTTAACCTGGGTTAGCACTGGTGGAACTGAGAACAGAATTTAACCCACAACATTTTGACACCGTTCCAAATATTCGTAAAACCCATATTAATTTTGAGTGTAAATGTGCCAAATTCACCCTGGTGTCATTCAGAGTCCAAAAAACTACACCCTAGGGATAAATTTGGCTCGCATATTTAATCTAAGTACACGGCATCATCCCAGCAAGGAAAGCAAATGAGCAATAAACATAAGTTTGCTGTTGGATGTTGTCTCCTTACTCCTCAGCTTTCTAGTACATTTTGTTTTTGGAGCTTATTTAAACGAGCAGTTTATGGTTTGATCAAGTCCTAAACAGGAAACCTAAACGGTTTATAAAACATTGAGCGTTCTCATTACAACTGACCTAAAAAAACTCCAAAGTGGCAATCTTCATTTCTATTATACCTGCTGTTCCTGTGATGGGAATGTTTTCTAGTGGTTAACACAGACATCAGGGAGTCAGAACTCTTGAGGTCTAACTCTCAGCTTTGCCACTGACTTGTTGTGTGGGCTTGGGGGAATCATTTAAGTTCTCTGGGCTTGAGTTTACTTATATGGTGTGGGACAATTAATGATCGTCAAAGGGCTTTGGGTTCCTCAGATGAAAACAGA
>NW_010314653.1:0-4648 GCF_000700745.2 Antrostomus carolinensis | reverse complement strand
AATGCCCTCCCCTTTTCTATGTGACATTAGGGTAACATACTAATCAAATTACACTGTAAAATAGCCATAATAAACATTACAGTACCATAAAAATAACAATACTACTACTAAGACATAAAGATAATAATACAGAGTTATTTATAAAGCTGCTCATTACCACGTTGCCAGGCACCTTAAACACAAATTGGAGTGCATCCTGGACCAAAATTGCTTTTGATGCAAGTGGAGCTCCACTGAATTCCACAGATACCATGCCCAGGCCATGCCAATCAATGTGACATGACTCAAGTCACAGGGAATTTTAGAGGTTTTCACCAGAAAATGTTCTAGCCACTTACACAACTCCTTTTTAGATCTCAGCAATAATAAATTATGATAAAGTATGCTAAAAAAAAAAAAAGGAAACTGAAAACTTAGATGAATTGCCTTTTCCCGATTCTACAGCTCCAACCCCACTAAAACTTTTGAAACAAGATTTTTGGGGCAGTGCTCCTCATTGTCCTCTCTTTCAAATACACTGAATAACTTTTTCCTTCCATTTCTGTTGGTGTGATATGGCATTTTTTCAGAGACTGAAGAAATCCTGTGTCAAAGAATGGAAACGATCTAGGTCACTAGTTCACAATTTAGGTCTCACCAACATCTGCCTTTTTTCCAGCTCCTCCCAGTATGGAGGTTACCAGTTGAAGCTGGTAGCACCTGGCCAGGACAAAGCCACCATAGCAGAGAGAGGGAACTGGGTGCACAGTAACAGGACCAATAAAGCCCGGCATCTGCTGGCATCTGCTGCATCCATTGCATCTGCTGGTGACTTAATACAGGCTCTTGGACAAGTCACAGCATAATCTATTTTAAACTAATTCTGCCACCATGTGTCTTTGAAAGACGGATTATGATGGCTGATGTTTGCAGAGTATTTCAGTAATAGACAACACTACGTGATACGCTACTTACCTCTAGTAGTTACCAACTCATCACTTCATACTGCTGTAACTCCAAGTGGCTGTACTTCCTTAGCCTGAGGCAGAAAAACTATGTTTCTTAGCTGATGTTAATTTTTAAGACTTAATAAAAACAATGACACAGACTTCTCCAGGAGTTGTTACACAATGTATATGCTAGATATTACACTGCCTAAACTTCACTAAGTAGATGGCTAGATACCAGTCACAGGTTCATCTACAGGTGTATCCAGATATTCACTTGCTTGCTGTCTGAGATGGAAAGTAGACAAATTCTAACTGGAAATTACCAAATGTGAATTGACTTGATAATAAAAGTAATTTCAGTGCAATAAATCACACCAGTCCCTCACATGAGGGGCAAAGTAGGTGGTACCAACATGAAGTCTGTGATTCAAAACAGCAGAAATGCCAGGAATAAGAGGGAGCCAACTTATCCAATAATAGAGCAGAGGAGTGGCACAAAAACTCTTTGGATTACTACAAGTTCCCTTTTCCAAAGGAGATGAATATGCATTAAACAAGTTTTAAACTTGGTTCAGTGGGTAGAGGATCACCGGTTCAAGAAATGACTTTCATTTCCAGCTTTCCTATCAGGCTACTGCATAATTTCTCTCTGTGTCTCTTTAAATCTCCTATTTATATAGATTCAGTTTTGAACATTCAAAATGTCTATATTTCAGACAGAGAAGGAAAAGAACAAGACTCGCATAAGTAGCCTACTCCTACTATCAAGGAAAAGGAAGTGCACAATAAAACAGCCAGATGAGCACTTGTCCACCTTCCAAGGGTTTGAAATAACTGGGCTGGCTGCTCCCTGAGGAAAGCAGGGCCAGAAGCAAGAACAAGGCTAGCAGAGCAGTGACCTTGCCAGCTACACCCCTGTCCCACAGTACCACAGCAAGGTGAGCAGCGTGGCAGCTTCAGCCAAGTATCCACATCAAGGGAGCTCCTGGTGATGAGGTCAAGCTGAGACATCAAGTCAGGATCAGCTGTGGTGAGGGTAACCAGGGTCAGGCAATGTCCTGTGACTGCCAGGCGAGTCCATGGCAATAAGGCAAGTCCAAGACCAAGCAGGAAAATCAGTCTGCAGGGTAAGACCACTGACTGGGAGCCACAGCCCCATAGAGCCATGAGAGAGATACAGACACCTCAACAGCATAGAGCAAACAAGGGGCCAGAACCCAGGTCCAGCTCCTGGACCCATGGGGAAGAGTGTGGGTATGGAGGCCCCAGGTGAAGCTGGTTGGGGCAACTGAGGCCCGCTAGTGCCTGTAGGGCCCTGATACAAGGAACATTTGTCATTTTTTGCTGGGAGGAAAAACAGAAATTAGAGCTCAAAGAAAAATAGGATTAGACATTTTGAATGGGAAAAAAAATACTTTTTTTTTTTTTCCCCCCTAAAATTTAGAATATTCAATAATATTTATCAACTCCACAACTGGCTAGGGAACAGCAAAAAAAGATCTCAAGTTGCTTATAAAAAAAGAACTGGTATTTAGGATTCAAGGACTCCTTAAACCATTGATTCTGAATTTAAAAGAAATCACTAACATTTAAAGCAGTCTTTTGTTGAAGTGGAAAAGGAGAAAAAAAATGGCTTCTTTATACTGGCTCCTGTGATAAAAGGTATGCTCTGGTCAGTGGCCTCCGAACTGGGTGCAGGGCTTTGTGTGCAGCTCCTGCCAAACCATGAATTTTCCTGAACACGATTATCATGCAAGCCGAATTTGTTAGTGAGATCATTACACCAGCTATTTGTGAGAAAATCACCATGCTCTAGATAGTTTACAAATTACTTGATTGGCAAAGTGAGAAGATGTATTAGTATTATACCCTGATAGAGCAACCGTAATATCATACAATATGGTCTAGTTCCGCAACCTGGTTCATCCAAATACTGGTCCAGAATAATAGAAAAATGTCAAGATAATGAGTCCTAAACTAAAGAAATGTGAATGAAGATAATAGAGCCTCAATGTAAAAATATTAACATACACAGCTGCTTGAGTGAAAAGATCTGTACCACCCAGGAACAAATGTTGTGTTTTCCAGGGTGCAAAAGAATTTAAGTAAAATTATCCATCTTGGCTGTTCTCAGTAAGATATTCAGTCAATATACTGATCCAGTTTTCAAAACATCTGAGAAAAGACATATGTTAATGGAAATCACTAAAAACCAGGTAATTTCAAAATATGATGCCTAACTACAGTGGGAACCTGTCTCTAGATGTCAGCCTCTGGAGTTATATGTACAAGTTTAGCACAAAGGTGGGAGGTGATCTCACCTCTTGTAATTTTGCAGAGTACACAAAAAACCCCAGTGTGGTCAACCTAAGTTTTTGCCCAGCTAAATACCATACCTTTTAGTAAGATCTTGCTCTCTCACAAGGTTTGGTAACACTTTGTAAGCCTATATGAAAACTGAGGTATAAGGAAATGCCATGATTTAACCATTTTTAGACCTTATGAAAGTATTAGAACTGGAAATACAGCTTAGGAGCTTCATCTCATGGGCTCTAACCAAGAGAAAATTGACACCCTCAGTCACCTTGGGAGCCTACTTAGTCTTCTGATTTCTTCCCTGTGGCTGACCATCGCCATTTTGGGGCTGATAATGTAATATTGTGCTATCAACCACTCAGTAAGACTCAACAATTCAAATTTTGAATTGTGGTATCAACTAGATTTCAAATCCAGGGCAAAAACCATTGTCCGTGGAAGAGCCACAACTGTTCCATTTTAAGGTGTAAGATTCGCTCAGATGGGTCAGAACAAAGCGCAAGCTTTCTGTACGGCAAGCCATGTTGTGTGATGTGTAATGCAAAGAACTAAAGAATCAAAAGTCCTAGCTCGAATTCTCACTTGCTGTGTGAGTTGAGGCAAGAATACTCATCATTCTTTTTGTTCTTGGTAGACTGACTGATTCTCCTGTTGAAATCCAAGGGAGTCTGAAAGCATTTAACTGCCTCACAAAGATATGTCATGCGATCTAACATTCTGAGCACAGAACTGAGAGCCAGGAGCTTTTAATGGTGCCTGTAGGGATTGGAGCCAAATCACTTAACCTCTTTGCTTCTCAGCTTCTCATCCATAAAAACAAAACTATGCTCGTGTTGCTGGCTGGGGTTTTATGAGAGTTAATTCATAGGCCTGTATGGAAAATGACTCCTCCTCTGCTGCAGAAATGCAACCTTTTTATTTTAAAAACCACAATATGAATAATTTCAACAGAAACTAAGAGCCTGTAAACAGAAGTTTAAAATTCTGCCTGAATTGTTGTTGAGGGAAATATATTTCTTCTACAAAAGCAGATCTCCATTGTGAAAAGGATGGGTTTGTTTGTTTGTTTTTGGAAATTCAATATTCCACTGAAAAACAGTTTTGACAAAATATTTTGGATCAGGCCTAACATAAGTGAGCCATTTTGCACTTCGAAAGTGCTGCGCTTGCAAAATACTTTGCAATCCTCCCATTGACAGCACAGCCGGTGCCAAATAGCTGTATTCCCCTCAGCACAGTGAAATCATCAACTACTTGCGGCTGATTTGCATCGAGTTTAATTTGTTTGAACAAGCCGGGACAGATCCTCAGCTGGAGTCAATTAACAAGAACCCAACGGCGTAACGCCGCTGCGCACCGCGGAACGCGCCGGCTCCTCTCGCTGTGTGCGCCGGGGAGCCTGG
>NW_010314652.1:1956-2177 GCF_000700745.2 Antrostomus carolinensis | reverse complement strand
AAGGGGGCGGGGGGGGAGGCCGGTGCCTGCACCAGCATCTGCTGGGACAGGGGTGCGCCAGGCGCCATCTTTGTTAGCAATAAACGCCGTCGTGGGAGAAGACACAGCGGGTTTCCGTGGGGGGGAAATACACCGGCACCTTCCCCCAGCAGTTCCTGCGCGGGGAGGGAGACACGCGGGGATTCGGTGGCTCTCTGGTCCAGAACTGGCAGCGGGCCGGC
>NW_010314652.1:0-1872 GCF_000700745.2 Antrostomus carolinensis | reverse complement strand
CCTTATTTTTCTTAAAAAAAATAAAAAAAAAATAATAAAAAAAAAATGTTGTGACAGAGGAAATTCCACTCTTTTTGCATTAAGAGGGCACATCATTCCCAGTCATCACGGAGGAGAAATGATAGCGTGGCACTACGGGACAAGAGAGCGAGCTGTTTCTCTTGCTTTCACCTGCGCTGAAGCCACAGGAAGAGATACCCAAAGGAAACTTGCCGTATTTCTTGAAGGAGCCTTATTTCCTCCTGTGCCAGGCTGAGGGAGGTTGAAACACACACTAATGAAGAACATATTTCTCATAGATGGCAGTTTTCTTTATTGATTGCTTGATGTGAAACAATATCAATCTGGATTTTTTTTTTCCCACATATTACAAAAAAAAAAAAAAAAATTGGCTCAGTCTGCAATCCTTTAAGCACAGCCATATTAATTATCAGAAAAAGGACCCCCCCCGAAAAAAAACCACACCACCCCTTTTAAGCCCAGCCATATTAATTATCAGAAAAAGGACCCCCCCCGAAAAAAAACCACACCACCCCCCCCTAAAAAGTCTACCAAATAGAGCATTTACAAATGCACAAAAACATGCCACTTTGGCTTTATGGGGGAAAATATTGTCTTCTAGATTAAAAAAAAAAAAAATTTAACATAAATAAGTTAGTATAATTTCTCAGTGTCTTTACAGAGTTATGTACACAGGTACACTTCAAACTTTTTTTTTTATTTTTACATACAGGTACACAGGCAATGTAGAAATACTGTTTAAAGATGTAGTATCCCTTTTCCCTTACACACAAACACTTTGGGAAGTGGGTCAGATCTGAAAACAACAATATCCGACATTCAGAGCAAAAGCCCTCTAGATTAGTTAAAAAAAAAAAAAATCAGGCAATGTAACAATGGGATGGATAACTATACACAACTTTTACAGGCATTCAGATTTGCTCTATGGATTTGAGGTCGGGGGGTGAGGGGGAACAACTTTTGCTACTACATAACAGAATCATCACAGCTCCCACCTCTTCAGTTTAATGCAGGAGGAAGAAATTTCACAATAATCTGCTCTGAGCAGGGTTACCACCATGGTACTTTAGGAGAAAAAAAAAAAAAAAAAAAAAGAAAAAAAAGAAAAAAAAAGGATAAAAACACAGCAGACCCACTTAAAGGGACAATACATCTTTAAGTAATTAAAAAAACCTACACTGCTTCTCTTCATCCATTTCTTTGCTTGCTACATTGTGAAAGCAAGTTCCAATCGGTCACCCTCTTCCACTCCCTCCCCCCCCCAATAAGGTTTATGTGCTACATAAGGTAAAAACTATATACACAGGTAGTACAATGAAGCAAATAAGGAAACACCTAATTGCACAATGCTACATCCAATGCTTTTAGAGGCAGGTCTTTTAAGAGTGCCTAACATTTTAGTGTTATTGTTTGCGCTTTTGTTGTTGTTGCTGTTGTTTTTGTTTTGTTGCTGTTGTTTTTTTTCAGTGCTTGTATAGGATCTCCATCCCACGGAGATCGGCGATATGTATTTTCGTTTCCACTACAACTTTATGCCTTCCTCGCTTCATCGCCCTCCGCCGCACCCGATGAACGAGGCCGCGCACATCCTCCGCTCTGCAACGGTGAGGGAGAAGATGGGGAGGGAGAAAGCGATTAGAAAATGTTGAAAAGAAACGCGATCCGCAGTGCAACCGGTTCAAACCGACAACGCATCCCCGGGGCGGGCAGACCCTGCCCGGGCGGGCTCCCCCGCCCCGTATGCCCCTCGGCGGGGAAAGTGAGGGCGGTGGAATCCTTCTCCTCCTCTCCCCCCCTTTCTCCCGGGTCTCGTCCCGCTGTCGTCGTCCCCGTCCGTGTGTCGTCCCCCCC
>NW_010314651.1:0-1992 GCF_000700745.2 Antrostomus carolinensis | reverse complement strand
CGCCGCCCGGCCTGTACAGGGCCCTCCCGGGAGGGTCGGCTCCTGGTTCTGGCTCTCTTTAATCTTTCTGATCGGCTCCTTCCCGTTGCGCACCCACAAACGTTTCTCGTGGGGACTGTTTTAATTCCTGATTCTTCTTGCCCTCAGTTATTCTTTTTTTCCTCTCAAGCACCTGCTCCTGCTCCTGATTTGTGTCTCCAGCTGCATTTGCCCTGGTTGTTTTCTTGCATCCAGTTCCTTACACTTTTCAGTCTCCACTCAACGTGCTCAGCTTAGTTCGGTTGGGTGAAGGGTTCCTTGGGAGGAGGAACTTAGAGCCAACCAAACTGTATTTTTTTTTTTAATATATATGAAAATGCAGCTTTCTGATCAAAGAGGGGTGCCAGAGCCGTACTGGGAGGCAGGTGAAATTGTCTTGGCTGGTGTCTTCAGTTAGTTGTCTGCTGTTTTGCCCTTATTAAGTTAAATAATTTGAAGTTGGGAAGAGCTGCTTTAAAAAAAACCAAAAAAGTTGTATTGCAGACCTGTCACTTCTGGCTTTCTATACTTGTTTCCTCACGAATATCAAGTCACAGTGGGAGTTTTTCCTGTTCAGAGTAGCTTGAGATAGGACATGTTATTTGACAGTCTGACATGTATGCATGACATTTCTTGTAGCAAGGAAAAACTGTGTGCGGAGGATAAAGCTTTGCTAATAGCTGGCTGAAGGCTGTTGGACAAGCCCTCACAGGATCTGTGGACCAGCTCAGATCTTTTTGCATTCCATTCAAATGCAAGGTGTGCTCTTCTGATCTGACTCCAGTAGCAGGCTTGGCGCACAGTGAAATGAGTTCCTCCATCCGTTTTCCCATGGATGAGAAAAGAGGGAGAATGTCTTGTGGCAGATGCTGGTTTTGCTCTTTAGGGTGCTGTTGGGTTATGCTTGGAAATTGTTAATGAGATTGGTGCAAAAACCTGAGTGGAATAGAGTGGATGGGGACACATATTGACTTTTTCCTACAGGCGTGTTGATCTAATCTGTTGCTTTCCATCTATGTCCTGTATACCAATGTCATAAGAGTACAACAGTAGAAATCCTGAGCACCCGAATCCTCCAATTTTTATTAGCTTTTGTAAAGCTCCTCTTTGAAGTATCTTGCAGAGTCTTTTTGGTTTTTGCAGTTTAGTTGTAATCAGAATTTGGAGCACATGGGTAATGAAAGGTGTCAAATTGTAGTAACTTCATGGATGGTTATGGTGCTGTGAACAGGAGAACCTCTCTGTTTACGTGCTTAGCCTTTTGGGTGCTAGGAGTTACCACAGGGCCATGGGTAGACCCACACTGCTGTAGTTTTGGTTGGTCTCTGGCATAAGAATTCCTCTTGTACTAAAAGCAGTGCTTAAAAAAAAAAAAAAAAAGTTAATGTGAATGGGACTTGTAAATGGGGATGATCCTGAGGCTTAATAACAGACTTAGTCTTGTTGCCATCTTGTCTCTTTTTAAAACCAACAACTTGTTTTTACCAACCTGAGACATTTAACATAATCCCCCAGATGGCATCAGACAGAACAATAACTATTCTAACTTCACAAGACACTTCACTATATATTTTTCCTTAACTGTTTTGCTGTGTGATATAAAACTTAAGCTATAAAATTTCTTTTTCCAGAAGGCGATGACCAACTCTCTGCACACTTATATTGCACTTAACTGATTAATTTCTGAATTTTAGAAGCGAATATGACTATGAGCGTCAGCTGAGAACTAGCTATCAGAGTTATGTAGGCTGTATCTTTGAGGAACTTGATTACGGACTATGCAGCTATAGGTGTTAGGTGTAGAATCATAGAATGGTTTGGATTGGAAAGCACCTTAAAGATCATCTAGTTCCAACCCCCCTGCCATGGGCAAGGATAAAAGCATGTTCCCTAACTCATCCCAACATATAAAGTATGGGTTAATGCTCACTATGTTATTGTGTGGTTGTATTGTTTTATTGCATTATATATATA
>NW_010314650.1:0-4599 GCF_000700745.2 Antrostomus carolinensis | reverse complement strand
GGCAGGGTCCCTTGCACACACCTTCTCCCCAGCCCTTGTCTTGCAGCAGTTCTGCTGCCACTGAGCCGGGCGGGCGGCAACGCCGTGAGGATGCGACAATGCAGCACCGCCATGATGCCACAATGCGCCTGCTCTATAAAGCCGCTGGCTGGGAGAGCTGCTGTGGCAGCCACAGCTGGGTGCCTCTGAAGCCAGAGGTGCGAGCGCAGGGTGGCAGCTCCAGGAGAGCTCTTGGAAGGAGCCGTGGAGCAGCGTGGTCTCACTGCTGGCGTCCGACACGCAGACCCAGTGCTGAGTGCCCTGGCAAAGAGGAGAGAGGTGAGCAGCGGGCCGATGGAGAGGGCTCAGCCGGGGAGCCTGGGACACGGCGGGGCTGGCCTGGGGCCTGGGGACGGGCCCTTCCTTGCAGCTGCCGTGCAGGAGGCTTCTGGAGCCAGCGCCTGAGTGTCTCTGTCTTCCTAGCTCGGGCACAGAAGACAGCACCTGGGAGAAGGAGCTACCGGCGTGATGGACCGCAAGCTGCTGGACCTCCCACTCGGGGTCAAGATCCCTGTGCTGCCAGGCTCCAAGCCTGTCTTCACCAGGGCGAAGCTGGGGGAAAAGGTAAAGGAAGCAGCCAGGGGTAGCAGAGCTCCCTTCTTGGAGGGGTTCCCCGTCACTCAGAGAAGTCCTTGTGGCCACCTGCTCATCAGCGGGAGCTGCAGCCCTTCAGTCGGACAGGGCTGGGGAGTCGAGGGAAGCTCCTGGCTCCGTGGGGCCGAGAGAAAGGAGGACTTGCCCATGGCAGTGCTCCAGGCTGGCCCGAGCTGGATGGAGAAGAGGGTTGGTGTCAGGTCTTCAGGCTCTCTTGACCTTCCCACACGGCCAGCTTGGCCCCTCTGGGGGCCCCAGCGCAGGCCCCTTTAGCCATCGGTCCGAGTGAATTTGCAGAGGAAAAGGCACGGCTGTAGGCAACACCATTTCCGCTGAGCTCCTCACAGGTGCCAGCGCTGGGCGCAACCGCCTGACCCCCGCAGGAAACAGCTCCTTGTATTCCTACAGCCACAGCAGAGAAGGCACAGGGTTTCTTCTCTGCTGGAGAGTCTCTGAAGTAGAGAGATGTTTCCTCTGGCTGGGAAGCAAGCCGGGAACTGGTCTGTAGCTGGGAGGTTTGGAAACGCTGGCCCGTGCGCGTGAGGAGCTCGGAAGCGCGTTTGTCTCTGCTGCTCTCTCCTGCCCCGTTCATACTCTGCAGCATCTCTCTTCCAGCTTCACCGTCCCTCGTGCTATTTTGACCTGGGAGATCCCTACTGTCGCCACCTGCGCACAGAGTACAACAGCCTGCACGACCCGCATCTGCAGGCGTACCACGAGCGCAGGGGCAACATCCAGAGGCTGAAGAGAGAAGGTTACGTCACCAGCGATGGCAACGTAGGTTTGGACGCCATTGGGCTGATGCAAACGGTTCCCTCTGAGCGCAGAGGCAGCGTGTGCAGAGGAGCAGCTCCCCTCCCGCTGGGCTGGGGCTGTTTCGGGGAAGGCTGGACCGTGCTTGGGGGACATCTCCCTTTCTCATCTCTCCATAGGTGGTTTGCACGCTGAAGGAGTTCAACGAGTACAGGCAGTACCTGACCAGGCTCAAGCTGGAGGCAGAGCAAATGTCCAGGCGAGAAGAGGTAGGCAAAGCTCAGAGGCGAGGAGGGCTGTGCTGCTGGGCCGGGCGTTGTGGCGAGGAAAGGACTGGCCGGCTCGGAGCCCAGCTGGCGCAGGGGGCTGGGGTGGGCACGGGCAGGAAGGTCGGGTGCAAGCACGCGCGGCCCTGAGGGAAGCCCTTCTCTTCTGCCCTCGCCGTGTGGCTGAAGCAGAGCGCTGGCCTGGGCCCAACACCCTTTCACAAGCACTTTCCCTTGAACAAGCACCTGACACGAGCACTTTCCCTTGCACAAGACCCACACACAAGCATTCCCTCTTGCACGAGGACCTTGCACAAGCACTTTGTCTTGCACGAGCACCTCGCCTGGGGAAGCAGCTGCTGCAGCCTCAACAACCACCTTGCCCACCTGCACCCAGGAGCGGCAAGATCTCCTCCAAATCGGGGACAGCCACGAGAGTGAAGGCAGCTTCGGACAAGGGCCAAACCAGCTGCCACGCTGAGTTGGCACAGGAAGGCGCCGAGCTGCCCGGGAGGGTCGGCACCGATGCTGACTGCCAGAGGAAGCCGGACGTGGCCACCGACCAGGGCTTCACAGCTGCCTTTGAAGAAGAAACTGCAACGCAAATGCAGGAGCTTGAAGAGGTGGCTGCGGCCGTGGTGCAGGAAGTGTTGGAGAAGGTGAAGGCTCCTCGGGACCAGGCCGCCTACGTTTTCAGGAGGGCTGCCCTGGGGATCAGAGGCAGAGTGCGTGGCAGCGCCACAGGAGCAGAGCCTGCGGAGACGTCTCCTCCAGATTGCTGGCAGGAAATGGAACTGGTGGCCAAAGAGCTTGTAGCGACCGTGTTGGAGACCGTGGGGCAGCGTTTGGCACCCGGCACGTCCCAAGCGTCCGAGGCAGGGCCGGCAGCCGGGCGGAAGGAGCAGCCCGTTGCCGCAGGGGCCACCCGAGCGGGCAAAGCTGAGGAAGAGAAATCGGGGCGAGTTGGAAGTGCAGCTTGCGACAGAGCATCGTCACAGGCTTCCCTGGACAAACTCAAGAGGGAAGTTGTCGACACCGTCTGCTGCACCCTGGAATCCTTTGTAGCTTCTCGGGCTGCCCAGGACTCGAGCTGCACATACACCGAAATCCTGGAGCTTCCCAGAGGAAGTGTCTCTAGCAGACAGCCGCAGCCAGAAGCAAAGCTGCCTCTGTTACCACCAGTGCCAAACGCAACCGCTGCCGGTGTTGGATGTGGCACCGTGCGCGTCAGCCACTGGCGCGCCAGCCACTTGCGGCTGGTGCCCGGGGAGAGCAGCCCAAACACCGTCTCCTGGGTTCTGCGGCGCCCTGCAGATCGCACTGGCCATGCCAGGGCCGTTTTCCCTGAGGTTCTCGGGACGGGGAAGGAGAAGTCAGGGAGAGAAACGGAGCCCAAGCCAAGAGCCTCAGCCAGGGCTTTGGCCATAAGGACCGTGGCCCATCGGATCGCGGACTCTGTATTAGAGCGGATCTGTCCGCCTGGGCCTGCACTGAGCCCCAGAGGGAGCCCGGACAGATCAGTGCGTGTGCGGCTTGTCTGAGGCGAGCCCCAGCAGCCCGTGTCAGAAGCCAGGGCGTCAGCTGGGAGGCTGGTGGACGATGTCCTGGGGAGCCGTGTGGCAAGAGAGGTGTCGAGCCCCTGGGCAGCTCCACCAGGCAGCAAACACTGACTTGACACCCCTGGGCTTGCAATAAAGAGTTGACTCCCAAGGGCTTGCTCGTGCCTTCCTTCATTCCAGCCAGGCCACCCTGTCTCTGGGCATTTTCCCTGCTGTAACCCGTCTCTTCTTCTTCCCTCCTGCAGCCTCTGTCACGCTAAGGCCCAACTTGACAGGGAATCGTAACTCGGGAGGCGAGAAGTCGCCAGCATTTTTGTCTGGGCTAGCCAGCTCTGCTGCCGGGCTAGCGGAGGGCCGGGTGCAGTCCCAGGAGCCTGGTTTTCACCTGGTGTGAAGGACAATGTTGGTCTTTGCCTTGAGGTCCTTCTTCCAGGGCCCTTTCTCCTCAGACCGGGCTTCCCCGGCAGCTCTGTGCCAAACCTGGCTGCCACCGCTCCAGGGACGGAGCGCGGCGTCTCCACCTGGGGACCGCTCTGTCACGTGTCCTTTGGGTCTCGTCTGCCCAGAGCTGGGGCACAGGTATCTTGTGGAGGCCCAGGATCGGGCAGCCGAGCAGGTTCAAGGAGCCCGTGCCAGGGCTCAGCCGCAGGGGAGCGGTTGGAGCAACCCCCTCTCTAATGGAAACTCAGTGCCCTGCTGTGCCGCAGGCTGGGCCTTTGACGGTCTCCCACGCAGCATCCCCGGGGGAAGGGAGGCCTTCAGTGCCCCAGGGACACCAGTCAGGCAGTGGACGGGGAAGGGGCAGTTCCAAGCGTCACTGCTCAGCACTGGGAACGTGTGGCCGAGGAACGACCCGGCACGGAGGGCAAGAAGGCCTCACTGCAAGAAGGGGCTGGACTGGCTGGAAGCAGGAGTGCCAGAGGCACAAGGACTCCCTGCAAGGGAGTGGAGTTTCCCGGGGGGAGGAGATAAGAAACAGCCTGGGCAGTGTCTCGCAGCCGTCCTGGCATGGGAGCTCTCAGGGGCCAACTCTGGGCGGCAGAGCTGCTCCGGGAGACGGAGCCACGGCCCGGCTGAGGAAGCCCCTGCAACCGCTCACGGGATGGGTGCTGGTGCCAGCAGGTCCCAGGAATCTGCTTGTCACGCGTCTTTGCAGACTCCATGCAGATCCGCTTCGTGAGGCAGGACGCTGCCCAGTGCATCTTTGTTCATTTTCTTGGGTTGGTTGGTTGGTTGGTTTTTCTCTTTAAGCACAAACGTGTGTTGAATTCGCCTCGCGGGGTACCACAAGAGTTCCCCAATAGCAGGAACCTGAGCCTGGCCTACCCACACAGCCTCTCCCCTCTTTGGTGTCACGCTGTGCCCAGCTGCACAGAGAAGCTGACACC
>NW_010314649.1:25466-26957 GCF_000700745.2 Antrostomus carolinensis | reverse complement strand
TGCCCAGCATCCCCTTTCCCTGCTGCCCAGCATCCCCTCCCCTGCCCCAGGACTGTGGTTCACCTGCTCACTTCCTCACAAGGATAAAACCATTGGCAATTCCCACAGTCTGGAAATAGCAACTGAGGACAAAGCTGCTGTGGTGGCAGAAGAGCAGCAAGACCCAGAGCAAGCATGTGCCTGGGGTGGAGGGGCGATGCCCGTGCAGAGGAGCAGTGCCTGGGATGGGGTGTGCAGTGAGTCCCAGGAGGGGACAGTCCCCTCCAGATGTGAGCAGGGAGGAGGCATGAGCTGCTCCTGGCTGCTTTCCAGGCAGGAAGGTAAAGAGAAGGGCAACCATGGCTTAAAAAAGCTCTTTTACCTCCTCCTCTTTGCACACGAGAGCGTGGGGGGAGGAAACTCTCCACCTTGTGTGGTTGATTTAACAGGAACCAGATGGGGCTGGAGCTGCTGAGATCAAGATGGGTTGAATTTGTACTTTTTTCAAGTGTTCTGGGGACGTGGGGTGAGCAGGGGTGTGGGCAGGGGTGCAGGTCGGGGTGTGGGCAGGGGTGTCCAACGCTGGTGCAGGTTCTGTGATCTCTTATATTCTGCATTTTTGTTGCTGTCTCATCTCTGTGTTGGCTCCTCCCGGCGTGGATGAGCCAGAGCTGCTTTTCTACTTCTTCTGTCAAAAACAGGAGATGAATTAGGATGGTGTGGACTTGGCTGGTAAAGTGAATAATGTGGCTGGATACGGGTGAGAAATGGGAAATATCTGCAATTCTGACTGGAACTGAAAAGGCAAAATAAAACAGGGATGGGAATTTTCTGCACTTTTTCTCCTCCAAAGCATATAATGCATTTTTATTTTTCAATCCATCCCTTTTTATTTTTAAACCCATCCCTAGAAAGCTCACAGGAAAGCAGAGGTGTCTGGGATGACCCACGAGCTCTGGGCTCGCACGGTCAGACACGGGTGATTTCTGTGGAGCAAGAGCCACGTCTGAGCCATCTCATCCCATCCCTGGTTGCTGCTCCTCTCCCATCTGACACTAGGTGGTAACATCCATGTTCCTATCAGCCTCTTCTCAGCAGATTTAGGGCTGGTTCATGGTCTCACAAGCCCTGGAGCTAACGAGACTCCCAAATGGGGCTCTTTTTTTTTGCTGCTCTTTCAGCTCAAACATTGAAATAAGTGAGACTGATATCGAGGAAAAAGCAGTAAATTACTTTGAGCAGATGAAATATATAAAAAGATTAAAAGTTTGAAAAAATAAAGCCAAATGTTTTGTTAAGCCATGGGTGGTCTGGGCACCGGGTCCTCATAGGGTACCACGGATGTGAATAATTTAGAGATAAAATGGTGAATGATGAAATGAATAAACGATGCAGGATGATTTTTTGGCAAATCTCTGCTTTAGGATGAAGCTGAGTACGTTTAGGGGTGGGGGGCTGCGGGGGTGTTGGTTGTCTCCTCTGGTTTTGAGTGGAGGGAGTTATGGAAGCTTT
>NW_010314649.1:14254-25422 GCF_000700745.2 Antrostomus carolinensis | reverse complement strand
GGTTCACGTGTCTGAGGAGTGATTCTGGGGGTTCACGTGGCTGGGGAGTGATGCTGGGGGTTCACGTGGGTCCCCTTGTGCAGCTGTAGCAGTTGGGGGGGGGGTGATCCAGTGACCAGGGAACTCCTCAGTGCTTGGGCAAAGAGCAGAGGTGTCTCCCCCACTGTGGGTGTCACCCCTCCAGCACCCTTTTTTCTTGGACTGTGGATCTGCACCCAACAAGCTTTTCTCACCTAAACCCCAAGCTCCTCGGAGCAGGGATGGATTCCTTCTCCCCTTGGCAATGGCAGGAAGATGTGGCAGGGGAGGGTGAGGTTGGCCATGAGGAAAAGGTTCTTGAGGCAGAGGGTGGTGGAGCACTGGAACAGGCTCCCCAGGGAGGTGCTCATGGCACCAAGCCTGACAAGATTCCAGCAGCATTTGGCCAAGGCCCTCAGGGACATGGTGTGAATGTTGGGCTTGTCCTGTGCAGGGACAGGAGTTGGACTCCATCATCCTTGTGGGTCCCTCCCAGCTCACAACATTCTATGATTCCATGATTCAGCAGCACCCAGATCCCACCAGAGAGTTTGTTGCATCCCTCTCTGCGAGCTGCAGCTCATGTTTTATCCAAGGTCTGAGCCCTGCTCGCTGTGGGTGCCAGGAAGGGGAGAGGTGCCCGTTTTTGCGGGTGCAATATTTAACTTGGATTTGATCTTCCCCAGCTCATCTCAGCTCGCAAAGTGCTGTTGGTGCCGATGGACCATCACGTTGGGGACCAGAGCTCCCCCCAGCAGCCCACCTGCCCCATCTCCCCACTGAAAGCTCCTATTTAGGGCAGCTGGAGAGCGGGTGTGAGTCTGGGAGTGATGGAAACAGATAGATATATTATTTCCCCCCCCCCTTCACCTCCCCAGTGATGATGATGATGTTTCCTCCACAGCAGCACAATGGTTCCCATTCATCGTCCCTTTTTACTGGGAATACTGGCCTTGTTTTGATCTGTTGTGCCCACAGATTGTTTCCTGTCCAGCTTTGGTAAAACAGACAGAAAAGAGGCTTCGAGTTGACAGGCAGACTTTGACTATGGCTTGGAAAATATTATTTCATGGGACAGCCTGTGCCTCCCACGCTGTGTTTCTCAGGCTGGGGAAGAAGAAAAAAAAAATAGGCTTGATTAATGTACAGAGATTGAAACCAGGCAAAAATTTTACCCTGTGTTTTCTTTGAATGAATGGAAATCATTGTGGTCTGAGAGACAGCAGAAGACACACTGGGTTTTTTCTCTCTTTACACAGACACACACACATGCTCCTGCCTCTTGCTATGAATAGATCCACAGTGGAGCTAATAAAGAGGTTGCTTGGGTAGGGTGGAAACGTGGGGTCGAATCCTGACCTCTTTATCAGATCAGGGCTGTGCACAGAAATGCCTCGTGGAAAAACCCACCTATTGATGGTAGGAGAGGTGGAGCTGGATGGGGATTTCCACATTTTCCTGGGATCCCAGAGAAATGTTGCTCCCGCCCGCGGCGCAGCGCGAAGCCCGGTTACAAAACAAAACTGTTGGAAGATGCTTATTAAGCACCTTTTAATTAACCTCTCCTGAAGGTAGATGTTTGTTATGAAGTAAGAGTTAATGAGTTGGGTAGGTTTCTCGAGGGCTTTTCTTTTGGGAATGGTGGAGATGATACCAAGGTGTGTTTTTACCATGGTTGATGCTCTGGAGAAGATAGTCTGGAAGGGTTTGGTGAGGCACAAAACAGGAGTGTGGCTCCTCAGTTGCTTCAGCGCTTCAGCAGTGATGGGTGAAGAGATGGAGAGGGGAAGAGTTGATGGAGAGGAGAGGGAGAGGGGAAGAGTTGATGGAGAGGAAATGGAGAGGAGAGGAGATGGAGAGGAGAAGAGAGGTAGAAGAGATGGAGAGGAGATTGAGAGGAGAGGAGATGGAGAAGAGAAAAGAGGTAGAAGAGATGGAGAAGAGTTGGAAAGGAGAGGAGATGGAGAGGAGAAGAGAGGGAGAGGGGAAGAGATGATGGAGAGGAGAGGAGGCTTCTGTCAGTGGTGATGGTATCTTCCCAACAAAAGCCTCAGCTGCAGATGTCCCTCCCCCATGTGCCAATGTGCAGATTGGCTTTAAGAGAAGAAACACACAATTTAGGCAGAAGAACAGGTCTTGGTGCCGGATGAAATGAGGCTGTGTGGATGTTTGGAAAGTCCTCTTCTCCATCCCTGGGAGAGTTGGGGCTGCAGCCCATGGTGGAGCCAGGTTGAGCAGGATCCTTTGGGTTCTGTGGCTTGTGTGCATGTGCTGGAGGCTCCTTCACCACATTGGTGCTGGCAAGTTTGGTGGCAACACTCCTTCTTCTTTCACTTGCCAGTCCCTTACCCAAAATGGGCTCTTTGAAAGCCCCTGGCAACCCAGCCTCTGCTGGGCCCCAGCTCCCAGGGCTGGATGGGTGCTGCAGCCTTTATTTATTGCTGTGGGTTGGAGGAGGAGAAGACCTCCCAAGTCAGCAGGGAGGTCTCCAAAGCCTGGCTGGGAGCTGGGCTGCTGGCTGTGAATCCCTTGCTGGCTGTTGGCCTTTACATCACCATTTGTATAAATAGTCTCCCCTCCTCTTCTCTCTCACTTCTTCCTCATCCCTTACTCAAGTGTCTGGACCGAGGAGGGTTTCTGGTTGATCTGTAATACTTATGAGAGACATCTGGCTTCCCAAACAACATCTGGCTCCACGGAAACCCTGTGTAATGGTTGCTTTCTTCTCTTTCTGTGGTGGTCACTGCATCTGCAGATACAACCTGAAGAACAGGGGATGCCAGGAGCAGATCCCACATGGAGCTCTTTGGCTTCTCATCCTGTTGGGAGAGGGCTTCATGGGGAGCTGCCCAATCCTTTCCCCAGGTGTGCTGTTGGCCAAATGAATGGTTTTTGGCCAAGCTATGGCTGGGTGCTGTAGTGACCCAGCAAGAGGAGAAGGCTTCAGCTTCTGAGTGTGTTGTAAAGCTTCTCCAGGAGCACGGCTCACCCTGCAGCCCGTGTTGGAGGTGGGACACTCATGTTTTTCAACGCAACCATGTTGGGTGTCTGTGTCATCCTCTGATGTTTTGCAGGAGAGCAGCTGGGGAGGCTGCCCAGAGCTGGGGAGGACCATGGAGGGGTCCTGGGACTGGCTCTCCATGGTGGCCCAGGCTGTGTGTGATGCTTTGGCTGGAGGACAGTGATGCAGTCACAGCAGACACTGTAGAGGTTGGGTTAGTCAGGAGGTGAGCTGGGGCTGGGGGGGCCAGGCTGTGCCTTTCAACCTGGTCCCTGCTCCCATAGGATGAAGCATCAAGTGCTGCTCCCTCCCCAGCCCCAAAACCAAAACCTGGCAATCCCGTGTCCTTATTGCAAAGGTCTCTCCTGCCCCAGCTTTGATCTACAAAGTGCACCCGTTCAGGTCCTGTTCACCTGAAAAGAAAAGAAAGAGGGCAAAGAAAAAAACAAAGCAGAGAAAGGAAAAGCCATTCTCCCAGTTTATCTTACCCAGCTAACGCCCAGCCAGGCTCACTGGGAACACCAGCTTGGGTCTCTGCAGCCCCACTGGCCTGTTCCTCTCTTTAGCAGCCTGGTTGAAAAATAAACCCTCAGAGGAGGGGAAACCATTTGAATGAAGACATTGTTAGTGTACACCATGCGATAATAAGTTCTTTTATAGCTACAGCTGGTAGGAAATTGTTTAGTTCCAGGGTTTTTTGGATTTTGTAAAGGAGCCACTCTGGTGCTTTCACACTCCCCCCCACCCTGGACATGTTTTAACAGATGCTGGAGGAGAAGGAAGAGGAGAAACCATTTCAGTACTTTTAATTTTGCTCTTTAGTTAATGATCCCCATGGGGATGCAAAACCTGGCTGGATGGGAATGGTTTGTGAGCCCCTCAGTGCAGCCCTGGCAGTGAGCACTGGGATGGGCTGGGAATAAGTGGGATGCTGAGCTCCATCGGGGTGGTACTGCAGGTGCCTGAGAGAGGATGAGTGGAGTGTGTATTTATCTATACATATAGCTGGACTTTGATTCTCTTCAGGTTCTTTTTACCCCCTTAGCAGGGAAGAATATTGTCTTTATTAATAGCACTCATCCTTCTTCCCTTGCTTTGCTTGAGGCTTTGGTTTCCTGGGGACCGTGTGTGCCAGTGGCTCCCTGGCTCTGGAGGAAAAAAAATACCCCCCCCTAAACCATCCCCCCTGCCCCAGTGTGTTGTTTGCACTGAGATTTCCATGGCTTATCAAATCATTTTCTCTGTGAAATGTGATTTGAAGATTGCTACCAAAGGGGAGAGGATTGGCCTTTTTGCAGGCAGCTATAAACGTTAATTTACAGTATTACTGGGAAATTTTATAGTTGGGTCATAATCCCAGCCCTGCTTTTAGACCACCCAGCTTCTGTGTGTGCTTAATTAAAAAAAAAAAATTAATAACTTTTATGAGGTTCTTTATCTCCCTCCAGCTCCAGCCCTACCCGAGATCAATGCAGCCACATTGTTAAATCCCACTTTGTTTATGGGCTGAGCTTATATCAATATGTAAAAATTGGAATTATCTGCAGCCCGGTGCTGTTCAAAACAGAGTTAATAGAGACTCTGTCAGATGAGGGTTGTCTTAAGGTAATTAAAAATACATGCTGCTGACTTGTAGGGTCTGAACCCAACCCTCCAGGTGATGGTTGGAGTGGTTGGTGCTGTTTGCAGGTGTTCTTGGTTTCTGTGCTAAAATGGAGACATTTCTGTCCCAGCTATCACCCCTGGGCTCTGATGAGGTGTGAGCTCTCACCGTCCCCACAGACTCTTGTTTTTATGGTCGTTGCTGTTCTGCTTGTACTGGTTTGATGGGATTTACAGGGTGCTGTGGAGTTGGGTGTCTGCAGGGCTCGGGGTGGCTCAAGCTTTTCTCCAAATATGCTTCTGGAGAAGGAAAGATGCCACAACAGGGGTCCTGCAGCTCTGCACGCTGCTTTTAATGCTGCCTTCATATCGTTATCGTATGAATGGGGAAACTGAGGCAGAGGTGGGTGCCTGTTGTGGGGGCTGAGCCTCTCCCAGGTCTCACCCACCCATCTGCAGCTGGAGCATCATCCCACCTCGGGCTGGGTCCTCACCTCCCTGCTTGCTGGGAGCTCATTTGTGTGCAAGGACAGGGAGTGAGAGAACAAGGGGTGATGGCTTGAAAGTGGCAGAGGGGAGATGGAGATGAGACGTGAGGAAGAAATTCTTTGGTGTGAGGGTGGTGAGACAGTGTCCCAGGTTGGCCAGAGAAGCTGTGGCTGCTCCTCCCTGGAAGTGTTGAAGGCCAGGTTGGATGAGGCTTTGAGCAACCTGGTGTAGTGGAAGGTGTCCCTGCTGCTGGCAGGGGGGTTGGGACTGGATGAGCTTTAAGGTCCCTCCCAACCCAAACCAGTTTGGGTTTCTATAAGGCTTGGCCAACACTGGCCAGATCCTGCACTTGTGGGTTGTGTTCCTGTTCTTCTCTGGCAGCAGGAGAAAGCACCGAGGCTCCCTGAGCCTTTCCCACTGCGCAGCTGAGGTCAAAACCCAGCGAAAGAGAGAAGAGAGCAGGAACGCACGGCGCTCGTGAAACGTGTCTTTGTGCTTCCCAGATGGAGGCAGAGGTGAACTTTTACCCTGAGCGTGAGTCTGACTCATAAATCAAACAGTTACATAAATAACCAGGCAGATAAGAATCCAGATTTTAAAAGCCCAGAGGAATAAATAACCCCTGGACAATGGGACCCTCCGTGTGATCCGGCGGTAGAGACGTGTCCATGGGACAGCACAGTGACCACCGGCCGCCGTTCCTATCGCTTATCGCCTGCCCAGGCTGATGTTGAGGCTTTGAACTTGCTCTTGTGTTGGCTGGAGGGAGTGTCCAGACTCGTGTCCTTTCAGCTGAGCTCCCCCTGACTTCTCTGGGATGGGAAGGGGATGTCCCAGCCCTGCAGGGCATCCGAGCACCTGGTACTCAGAAGGATGATCCTACCATGGATCTCGTGGGATGTTCTTGCACCCTTGGCTAGTTGCCCACTGTCATGTGCCAATCCCCAATTTTCTTGGCTAATTAAGATGTAATGGTGACACCTTGGTGGTTCATGTGGGAGGGTTGTGAGGGTCAGTCAGTCCTTCCAGGGAGCACAGGAGCGACCATGAGATGCAGGGAGAGCTGAGCTTTGTTTGCTGCTGGTTGAAGTGGGATTCAGGAGGGGAGGTGGGAAGAGTCGTGCAAGCCTAGTGGAGACATCTGTGTTGTGGGATTCTGGCAGAATCTCAGGATGGCCTGGGTTGGAAAAGCCCTTTAAGCTCATCGAGTCCAACCATGAACCCAACACTGACCAGTCCCCAACTAACCCATGTCCCTCAGCACTATGTCTACACGACTCTTCAATCCCTCCAGGGATGGGGACTCCACCACTGCCCTGGGCAACCCCTTCCAATGCCTCAGAACCCTTTCAGCAAAGAAATTCTTCCTCACATCCCATCTCAACTGCCCTTGGAGCAAATTGAGTCCATTTCCTCTTGTCCTGTCCCTTGTTCCTTGGTTGAACAGACCCCCCCCCACCTCTCCCCACCCTCCTTTCAGGGAGTTGGAGAGAGCTACAGGTCATGGAGCTGCAGGAGGTGGAGCACAGCAACACACAGCAGGCTTGGGGAAAGGAAACAAAACAAAAGTGTTTTAGCTGAATGATGTAACCTGGAGATGGAACCAGCTTGGGCACGTGAAGGTGTTTGGATGCTTCATGCACAGACCCATCCCTGTTGTCTTGGTGCGCAGGATGTGGCCAGCCGCGTGGCTCTAGGGCTTCCCCATCCTGCCCACCCCAGCTGAGGTTTGTTGGAGAGGGGAGGTGGCAGCCCTGTCCTGAGCTGGGCTGGCACCAGTGGGGATTTGTGTCAGGAAAGCTGGAGGATTTCTTGCTCTTCAGCTGAAGTTCACGTCCTGGCTGCTGCTCTCAGAGGGGAGAGCAGGTTTTATGACTTTGAACTTGGCTTACGTGCCTTTGGGATAAATTAAGGGTAGAATTTCCTAAAATTGTAAAGGTTTCCTGCGTGTGGACCCAGAGTGGGGTATATTTAAGGCTGGCAGAGGGCCAGGCAAGCAGATGTGACACAGAGCAGGTGACACGGTGCCGGAGAGCCGAGCGATGGAACGGGAGGAGGGAGAGAAGGGGGAGGAAGAAGAGCAGAGCCGAGCACTGGTGGAGCAGGCGTTGTTTCCGTTGGGATGTGCAGCTCCAGCAGACACCCAACAGGAGCTTCTCCATTCCCAGGAGCAGGCAATGCACTCCTCAAACCCAGCCCCTTTCCTCTTGTGTTGCAGTTCTCGTTGGAGATGGGTGTCCATGCGACCATCCAGCCCATTCCTGCCTCCTCATCTCTGCAGCTCTTCCCCTGCTTTATGCCCCAAATTCTTTCCTGCTGCTTCTCCTCTCCCTGTGCTTCCATCCAGGGGTACCGGGTGTCTTTGGTGCCGTTGGGAAGCACCTTGCTTGTGGCATGGTTTGAGTGGAGGTTCTGCTGTCACCTTCCAGATGAAAACAGGGCACCAGGTTTCGTTCAGATCCAATTTCCAATCTTTGTGTGTGAGGCTGCCAGCCTGGCTGGTTTTTTCCTTGGTGAGAAGGAGAGCTGAGGGCTCTTGGGCTCAAGGCATCGTGCGATGGGCAGCACAGAACCACAGACTGGTTGAGGTTGGAAGGGGCCTCTGAAGGTCACATCTAGTCCAACCCCCCTGCTCAAGCAGGGACTCCCAGAGCACAGGAACCAGGATTTTGTCCAGGTGGTTTTTTAATATCTCCAGGGAGGGAGATTCCACACCCTCTCTGGGCAGCCTGTCCCAGTGCTCAGTCACCCTCGCAGTCAAGAAGTTCTTCCTCATGTTCAGGTGGAACTTCCTGTGCTGCAGTTTATCCCCGTTGCCTCTTGTTCTATTGTTGGGTGCCAATGAGAAGAGTCTGGTCCCCTCCTCTAGACACTCTCCCTTTAGATATTGATAAACATTGATCAGGTCCCCTCTGAGCACGTGCTGCATCCCCTGCCTGAGACAGTTTCCCACGTTGTTCCCTATATTTCTGTCTCCTCGTGGGCGGTGGAACTGGTGGCTGCACTCAGGAGAAGGAGACATGGAAGGTTGGTATCCATTTTTTTTTTAAAGGTTTTCAAGTGTTTGAGATAAAGATACTGTGTTATCCAAGGGCAAATCTACAGGAGTGACATTGTCCCACCTGCTCTTGCAGATTTGAAGGTTTGACCTTTAAAATACTGAGCACCTAAAGCTGTGGAGTCACCAGGAGCTCTGTGCACCCATGGATGGGTCAGGCTCTTCCCTGGGGATCCAAGCATGGTTTGGTGGACATCAGGGTTGGCAGTGAGGACTTCTACCACTTTCTCCACCTCCCAACCACCTCCTCGCGTGAGCTCCTCCCGTAAAGCCGTGCAGGCAGCTGTGTGGAACAGGTAGGGCAGGAATGGGGAAACGCCGAGAGCCCCGCGCCGGCCGCTGAGCTCCTTCCCACCTGCCAGCCCTGATCAAACACCTCGACGGGCGGCCCGAGCGAGAGCCGTGATGTAATCTTGGGAACCCAAAACAATCAGGCCTTTCATGGCAAGACGATAACAATCAAAACAGTATGTAAGGGGCCTTGCCATGCAAGAATACACATGCACATTATACACTGGAGGGAATTGAAAGCCGTCGTGAAAAGGGGCTTGTTAAGAATATGGAGCCCTGCTTTCATAATCACTTGGTAAAAGAATAGGCCCTTGAAAACAAGGGTTTAGGCTTATAGAAGCTTTCTGTGCCTTGACCTTGCAAATATGCAGAGATGCCAACTTTTTTTTTTTGTGTGCAAAGTGAACTTGGAGTCTCCCAGCGTGGTGCCATAGCAGTTGGCAGGCGAGCTTGGGGGTAGGAGGTCCAACACCAGTATGTACCCAGGGGACACAGAGTCTTTCCTGAGGAGCTGATTCTTGGGGAAGCTCAGCCAGGATGTCACAGTTTTACCTTTTCTTCCTTAAAACTGCAGCATTGGGCTCTGCTGCAGAAGAATCGCAGGCTGGTTTGGGTTGGAATGGACCTTAAAGCTCATCCAGTTCCAACCCCCCTGCCAGCAGCAGGGACACCTTCCACTAGACCAGGTTGCTCAAAGCCTCATCCAGCCTGGCCTTCAACACTTCCAGGGAGTGGAAAACAACGCGGGGGCAGACTCATCCCAGCATCGCTGGCTCTCTGCAGAGCTCATGTGTAGATGGCACATGTCCTAGTGGTGTTTCTGTTCTGGGATTGAGAAGGTTATGGAGGACATCACTGTCATCACCTCCACCTTACAGATGTGGAAGCTGAGGCAGAGAGCTGGGAAAGGGAACGTGGCCAGTGCGTGTTGGCTCTTTGATTCTCAGTGCTTCCAAGGACACCTGAGTCTGTTGTACCCAAATGGAGGAGACATCCAAGTGACATGCCTGCCTTGGCCAGGGTGTTGGTGGCAGAACTGCTAACAGGGCACATGCATCCACCGGTGGAGTCTGATGCAGCTTCCTCTCAGCTGCTCTTTCTTCACATCAAGGCATATTTGTAGGTTGGGGATGAGCCACAGGTATTGTCCTTGTCTGCAACATGTCTTCTAGCTGGACACGAGTGACCCATCAGACGAGGTGGGATCTCATCCTAACACCTCTGTATCAGTTATTCCCCACCTTCCTCTCTTTAGACACCCTAACCATTTCATTCTGATGATTGTCCCTCTGACTACATGGACTCATCTCCCCATTGTCATCTCCTATGTCTCGTAACCCACCGTGGACACCTGGAAATTCAGCTCCACTAGAGCAGGCTGCTCCAGTCTTGTCTTTGTGCATCTGGTTTACAATGTGTTTCTTTGCAGTCGGGGGAAGCCTTCCAAGAATCCCCACCTATTTCCGTAATAAGGCCGCCTTTGTTTTCCTCACACACAATGCAGCTTTGATTCCGTCGCTTTCTCACTAACCGCGTTGCCGTCAGCTCCACACGGGAGCTACGGAGAAGGTGTGAGGTGTGCATGGCTTGGTTGGTGAAAGGGGGAGAGGAATTGTCCCCTGGGATGGTTTTATTTCACATTTAGGGCATTGGAGGTAAATCTGCTTTGCTTTACACTCGGACATCTCCTGAGACACAAATGGAGGTGGCCCCTGAGCAGTGAGTGGAGGTACCTTCCATGCAGTGAACCAAGGCAAAGCAAATAGGAAGGCTTATGTGTTCCTGGCCTCCATGTTGTCATGGAGTTATCCTTCTCCTGATGAGATCAGAGTCTCTGGGAAAGGCTCAGAAGGCCACAAAGCCCAAGAAATATTCAGCTGTGATGGGAAGAAGGGTTGAAGAAACACGTGGTCCTAGGGGTGAGGGTGTGTGGTCTGGATGAGCAGAAGAACTTTGTAGGGACATGGTGGGACTGGAGGCCAGGAGATGATATGGAGACCTTCTCAGCTTGATGCTGAGCTCAGGTCTTTTCTGCCCTGTGGGTCTCTGGTGGCCTTTGCCTCTTGGTCTGTCACACGTTGCTTGCCGTGGGGATGTTGTTGCTTGCCGTGGGGATGTTGTTGCTTGCCATGGGGATGATGTTGCTTGCCATGGGATGATGTTGCTTCCCATGGGATCTTGCTTGCCATGGTGTGTGGTACCTTGCTCACCGTGCCAGCACCAGGTGAGCTGGCTGCAGCCCCATCCCCAGCACATGCCAGACCCTCTGGGCATCTGGTGCTGCTGTGGAGGTGGCCCAAGCAGTAGGACTGGGACCAGTTCTTGCTTTCAGCGAGCCCTGATGGGGTTTGCCAAGGGTGTGCGTGGGAGAGAGGAGCAGGGAGAGCAGGGACAAGCCCACCCATCTGGGCTTCTCCTCCTGGATCTTTCCCCAGGATAAATTCCCTTTCCCTTGGGGTTTTCTCTCCCCCGGGGCTGCTGCAGGACAAGGGGTCAGCACAGGGTTCCGGGGTGAGGAGGGGGCTCACCACACAGACCCCTCCATTCACACCTCCCTCTCCCACCCCATTAATTTGTTGTGGACGGGGCAGTAATAGCTGCTTTGTGCAAAGGCGAGGGAAGGAGGGGGGGAAAAAAAAACCCAAACCCAACCCAGCTCACAGACAGCAGCTCCAGTGTTTTCTAAAAGGGATGTTTTTTCCCCCCTCT
>NW_010314649.1:12535-14235 GCF_000700745.2 Antrostomus carolinensis | reverse complement strand
TTCCCTTGAATAATGTTTTTGATTGTAATAGCCTGTCCTGGTTAGGGAAACCCACAGCCTCTCCCCCTTCCCCTCCCCTCTTCTGTAAACCCTGGTAGAAGTTTAAACAACCCGAAGAGATTTTTCTCACCAGTCTTATTTTACTAATAGGAAACAAGTGTTTAAAGCAGCAAAGGGAGTTTTCAGCTGCTGGGGAAGGAATAAGTGACCTCGCAGAGAGGTGGTGGGGTCCTGGTCACAGCTGTGGGATGAGGCAGGTCACAACCCAGCACCTCACTGCTGGAGCTTTGAGCCCCCCCAGGATTGTCACACTCTTAGGGGACACAAGCCATGGCCAGGTCCTCTAACACACACCAGCAAAGCCATGAAATACTCCAGCTTTGGAAGAAGTTATTTGTGGAGCTGCTCAGCCTGAGGAGCCCACACCATAAAAAAAATGAGCCCCACTTGGTTTTGGTGCTTGGAAGGTTTTTGTTCTTTGAGTGAAGGTGAAAAAAAACCTCATATCCCAATTTCCTGGGATTGACCAAAAAAAGCCAAAACTCCCACTGAGCTGGAAGGGACCCTGGAGCAGAGGGGAAGGAGCATTCCCAAGGCTGGAGCAAATCCCAGCTGAGGATGGGTGACAGCGTGGGTGGGGGGTGCTGGGAGCAGCCTCTGCTCCATGAGGTGCTGGTGCTCGGAGCTGGGGTAGAAGATCCAACAAACCCTCCCACTGCAAATCCAGCTCTCATGACTGGAGCTATTTCCATTCTGGATAAGCTCTGGGTGATGTGGTGGTCCCACCATGGGGTCATGGGATGGGAGAAGCTCGAGGAGCACAGCAGGGTGCTCTGAAGTTGGGTGCTGAAATAGGTATTGAGTATAAATATTGAAGGGGAGAGGGGAAGTGAGGAGAAACCTCACCTAATTCCCTGCCCTTGGACATTCCTCCAAACAGTCCTTCAGTTGTCAGCTCTAAGAGCCGTGTTTTCTGCCTCTGGGGACGTGTGGCTTTACGTGGAGTGGTTCAAGTTCACTGTGTCTGCCTGCCTAACCTTTATCAGGCTTTTTATCTCGTGTGCCTGGAGAAACAGTCCCCACAGCAGCCAGACTTCTGAGCTCCTTGACTGATGGACAGACCAGTCCCCTTCAGCTCGTTCTGGCTCTGGAAGTCCAAGTGTCACCTTTCTGTATCTGTAGGATGCAAGAGGGGGGGAAAAAGAGGGGAAGAAAGCAAGTTGCACCAGGGGAGGTTTAGATTGGACATGACGAAAAACTTCTTCACCAAAAGGGTGGTCAAGCATTGGAACAGGCTGCCCAGGGAGGTGGTGGAGTCACCTTCCCTGGTGGGATTTAAAAGACGGGTAGACGAGGTGCTCAGGGACATGGGTTAGAGGTGGACTTGGCAGTGTTTGATTTATGGTTGGACTCGATGATCTTAAAGATCTTTTCCAACCATGATGGGTCTGTGATTCTGTGAAAATCCTGTGTCTAAAATACACCACTTCTGAGGAGCCCCACAGCTCTAAGGCTGGTACAGGGGTGGTTGTGGTTAAGGATGGTGCTGGTGAGAGCTGGGACAAGTTATGGGACAAGGACCAGCCACCCCAGGGGCTGCGTTGGGGCCCCTCTGGCCACAAAACCTCCCCAGGAGGGAGGAACCCCAACTCCAGGGACCTGCAAGCCTGGGCTGCCCCAAACACCAGTGTCCAGGGATG
>NW_010314649.1:5880-12503 GCF_000700745.2 Antrostomus carolinensis | reverse complement strand
GTTCCCTGGACTGGTCTCTTCTCCATCTGCTCTCTGTCACTCTCAGGGCTGGTGCTGAAGCTCATTCAATGCTGTGGAGCTCTTTGAAGGTGAAATTTGCTGTGTTGATGTTCAATATTAGCATGACTAGCCGCGGGGCTGGCGTCTGTTTAATCATGCCTTATGTTTCCCTAGTGCCTGGCAGCCTACCCCAAGCTGTGCTTTGCACCATATATATATATAAAAAATAATAATGATATATATATATATATTTGTGCTTTTTTTGTGTGGGTAGGAACTTAGCAATCGGGATTGGGATTCAGAATTTCCCCGAGGGCCTGGCTGTCAGTCTGCCTTTGCGCGGCGCTGGATTTTCAACGTGGAAAGCGTTCTGGTAAGATGAGCTCCTCTTTGCCCATGGAAATGAGAGTCCTCCACCAGCAGCTCCTGATGATGAGCTGGTACCTCTAGATTTCCTCTCTGGATCCATTTGTGTTGCTCTGTCATTGAGCTGCCCTTGGGATGGGCTTGATCCGGACCTGCTAGGTCCACTTCTTTATGGTTGGACTTGATGATCTTCAAGTTCTTCTCCACCCACTACGATTCTGTGAGTCTATTATGGGGAGCTGCTGCTGGTTTCCAGCTCTGAGGAAGGATGATGAGCACTGCCCTGCTCCCTCCACAGAACCTGAGCCCCCAATTCCCAGGGGATGCCTTGGTGATCCCAGTGAATCACCCCATCCATCCCACTTCAGCTGAGCGCCTGTGGTGAGCTCCCAGATCCTGCACTGAACAGATTTTTTTATTATTTAAATTTATTTTTATTTAATTTCATTTTTTTTCTCTCACTTCACTCTGGGCTGGATTTCAAACCCAATTTTTTAATTTTTTATTTCTTTTCCTTGAGGTGAAAAAGCCAAGGGCATGAACCCTGTGAGCGCAGGGCTGTGTTCCTGCCCGTGCACGTGTGTGCTCGGCCGGGTGATGGATGGGAGGGCACAGGGGGGGGGATTGGAAACTGCTCCCACCAAAGCTTTGTTTTCTTTTCCTCCCACCCACCTTCAATTCACTAAGTGCAGCCAGTGCTGGGACTTGCACCAGGATTGCTGCTGCTGGGAAGGGAGTTCCCATGGTCCAGAGAGTTAAAACAGTCCTAGAGGGAAGGAAAACGAGTGGGAAGAGTGTGATTTCATCCTGGTTGAGGCTGTGGACAGATGTTCTCTTTGGGATTGAGCTATGCTGGTTGGAAATGTTTCTTCTCTGATCCCCATCCCTGCCCATGAGCTGGATCCTCAAATCCCACAGAGCTCTTGGGAAGGAATTGGATCATGCCTTAATTCCCTTCCTGGAAAAATCAGCTAGGTGAGGTCACATCACCTTCATCACCTGTTTTAAAATAACCCAGGTGGCTTGGCTTGGTGTGGCCGGTTGGCCAACCTCCTCCTAGACATGGTGGCATTAGGAGGGTGGTGGTGATAGGGAGCTTCAGAGCCCTGGCAGCCCCATGAGAGGGCTGTGCTGGCCCTTGTGCCATGTCCCTGGTGGCTTTTAGTCTTGGTCTTTTGCAGGTATGGGCAGCTGAGTGGCATGGTGGAACCCATAGCTGGTGTCTTCGGTGCCTTCGCCGTGGTGGTGGCAGAGCCTCTCCTCCCCTACGCCTTGGGCTTTGCAGCCGGAGCGATGGTCTACGTGGTGATGGATGATATCATCCCTGAAGCACAGACCAGGTGAGACCCCTGTGGTGACCACCACTAAAGGCAGATAGACACGGGGGGAAGCACAGAGGACTCTGGAAGATCCCTTCCCTTGCCTGGATGAGATGGAGAGCAGCGCTTCCCTCATCCGAAGAGCTGATCCCGGCTCCCAGGAGCTCACCCTCCCCTTTTCTCCCTGCAGTGGCAATGGGAAGCTGGCTTCCTGGACCTCCATATTAGGATTTGTGGTGATGATGTCCCTGGACGTTGGGCTTGGGTAGAGCAGCACGTGGCTCCCCAGGAGAAGACTTCAGAGCACATCATGCGGCGGCGTTTGGAACTGGACACGCGTTATCCTCTAGACTTTGGTTTTTGTATATATATATGGTTTTTTTGGATCTGGTTTGGTGTTGATTTCTTATAATTTTATATCTCTTCTTCCCTTCCAATGTCATGTCGATGGTTTTCAAAGCACAAATACGGGTGGTTCCTCGCAGGTCTTGGTTTCCTTTCACCACCAGATTTTCTTTTCCTCTTGGGAAGGGCGTTGGACGACGCGTTGGCCGGGCTGCAGGTCACCCTGTCCTTTACCTTCTGCGTTGGGCTGGTTTCTCCGAGTCAGGTCGCTCTGGGTTTTGATCATCTTTGTTTTGTAGAAGATTAGAAATTCACTGTCACGTATTTCAGCTGGTTTGTGGTTGAGTCTTAAGGCATTTAAATGGAGTAAACTCCTTCGGAGTGTTGATTTCCACGCTGGTTTTGGAAGGTGAGAGGAAGGCGTTAGGGTCAGGTAACAGGTAGAGCTGTGGGATCACAGGGCTGGTGTATCCTGCTGGTCCTTGCAAATGTTTTAGGTTATTTATTTTGATGGATGCAAATAGTCCAGGCAAATAAAAATGAGTTTATCTTGGGATCTCTGTAAGAGGGCAATGTCTTTTTTTGTTGTTGATAACTTTATTTTCCAAGTGGGGCATTGATGCCATGCATTGTGTCCCATAGCCTGAGATTTTCTCTGGAAAGAAAAGAAAGAAGAATTTTTGTGGTTCTTAGCACATCCTCTTTGAAAAGGCTGTCGTTGAGGATGTGCTGGTGTAGAGCAGGATCCGTTTCCACGTGGGCCTGTGACTGTTTCTTGCCTTACCATGTGATTGCTGGTTTACAGCTGCTGGTTCCAATGGTTCATAGCTCCCCAAAGAGCCAGCGCAGGTTTTCTCAGCGGTGGCTTTGGCCGTGCTTCACCTCATAGAAGAGCTCAGAGTCAGGACCTGAGCGTGTCAGGAGCTCACATCTTCCTGAGCAGCAGCAGCAGGATGAACTAATTCATCAGGGTGAATTAACTATCCTACCTGAAGAGCCAGAAACACGCACCATGTGTACCTGCCTCTTCCCCCTCTGCTTTTCAGGCACCTCTCATTGAATGGTCATTCCTGAGCAGGCAGGATTAGTCCCTTCCAGGCTGAGGAGCAAGACTTGCTCATCCCTCCCTGCGCTCAATCATGGAGCAAAACACCAAAGCTGGAAGGATGCTGCAACCCACACCTCCCTCTTCACTGAAGAAGCTTCTGTCTTCAGTAAAAAAAAGGTTCAGTAGATCCTTCAGCGGGAATAACTGGAACTGTGAGTGCTGGAGGTCATGGACCATCGTTTGGTCCTGCTGGAGAAGCTGCAGGAAGAGCAGCTGAAGGGAACAGGCTTGAATAAACTCAACTAGAGCCATGGGTTTGTGTTTGGTTCATTGTTTTGGGGGGTTTTTTTGTTTTTGGGGTTTTTTGGGGGTTGGATTTCGTTTGTGTGTCACTCTGGGTGAAACAAAACTACTGTTGGCCGATGGATTTGACCTTTTGACTGTGATTGGGTTCAATAAATGGGAAATTTGGAGTTTGCACTGGTTTATTTGAATGCTGTCAGGCTGTACCTTTGCTTCTCCTCCCTCTGTTCTCTTGTGTTTCTCTTCTCCAGCCTAATTGTTCCTGGCTTGTCAAAGCTCCTGCTTCTCAACCAGGAAGGCAGTAGCTTTGGGGAAGGAAAAAAGAGGGAAAAAAAGCCAAATAAAGGAACCTGTGAGTGTGTTTTAATGTTCACTGGGTTTGCTGCAGCCCACCAGCTCGCTCCCAGGTCCAACTGGTTCATGCCTTGGGACTCAAAAAAAACCCAACCACAATAAATCCCTTTTTTTTTGGGGGGGGGGAAGTGTTTGTAAAGCTTTTAACCCTCTGTTTTCAGCTGAAAACCTTCGTGTGAAACTTAAAAACCTCCACGGGTCAGGATTTCTCCCAGACTGTTGGTGATATTTTCTTCTTTGATTTCTGGCATGTGGTGTAAGTTGGTCCAAAAAAAAAAAAACAACCAAACCCAAAACCATTATACATTTAAAGGCAGCCTTGTAATCAGATTGCTGGGAGATAATATCACGTAAAGCATTTAATCCTGCTTAGATGTAGCCAGCTGGGATAATGATGTACATGGGACCCGGAGGAAACGTGCGGGGAGGGGGATGCAGAAAGCACCTACAAAAATCCTTCTTTTCTGTCTGTACCCTGGAGGTGAATGACATGATAGATCCATTCCTTGGTGTGATTGAAAACCTGGCTGAGGGCCAGACCTGAAATTACCTGTGGAAATAATAGATGTCGATGACAACGTGGAGTTGGGAGCAACATAAAGACCCAGCTGAGCTCTGGAAAATGGAGATGGGCTCTGCTCATCGTCCAGGAGGAGCTGGAGGGAAAAGAGGAAGATTATCCCATGGATGGAGCCAAATTTTGGGAGACCAGGCTCTGCTTGTCCCCAGCCCTCGCTGGGATGTGTGTGTTGGGATGCAGCTGGGGATTTGCCATCCCAGGGGGGCTCTGGCAGCAGTTGTGGTCCCTGCCCATCACTGCTGAGCCCCCAGTAAAGCTGTTCTGTGTCTGCAAAATGGGGAGAAGCCCCTGGCCCGCGGCACACAGGGACGTACGCTCATGGTGAGCACAGAGGGAGGGGGTTTTCTGTCCTTCCATCCTTCTGACGGGTGTCAGTCAGCCTTCAGAGAGGCACAGCGGTGCCTGGACCAGTTTGAAATGTCCTTTGAGCTCCTTACAAGTGTGTTATTAAATTATAGTGTCAATGCTGGTGATTTCTCCCTCCCCACTAATTTTTCATTAAAATTAAAAAAAAAAACGTTATATCCTTGGGGTTTATCTTAAAATGTTAATAACTTTTTGCATTGGCTGGAAGAAAATTTAAACTGTGGCTCCTCTCCATCCAAAAGCCTCAGACCCCAAAAGGTGAAGAGAAAGATCACAGAATGGCCTGGATGGGAAAAGCCCTTTAAGCTCATCGAGTCCAACCATGAACCCAACACTGACCAGTCCCCTATGACTAACCCATGTCCCTCAGCACTGTGTCTACACGACTCTTCAATCCCTCCAGGGATGGGGACTCCACCACTGCCCTGGGCAACCCCTTCCAATGCCTCAGAACCCTTTCAGCAAAGAAATTCTTCCTCACATCCCATCTCAACTGCCCTGGCCACAACTGGAGCCCATTTCCTCTTGTCCTGTCCCTTGGGCCTTGGTTGAACAGACCCCCCCCCACCTCTCTCCACCCTCCTCCAAGGGACTTGCACAGAGCCAGAAGGTCTCCCCTCAGCCTCCTTTTCTCCAGGCTCAACACCCCCAGTTCCCTCAGCTGCTCAAAGATCTATTTCCAATCTGAGTGTACGTGCTCCTGCCATGGGGTTTAAAAATAACCCCAAGCTGAGTTTTGTGCCTGGCTTGCTGGTGCTTTTGTGGATGGTTGGGGTTTTTACAAGCCCTGCTGATGAAGTTGGGTGACCTGAGTGTTTAGCTGAGAATGGGAAAATCCCCCAATTCTTCACAGCCCCGGAGGTGGCTGCGTTTGGCAGTGGGTGAAGCTCGGGGGTGGTTTGGCGCTGTGTGGGCAAGCACGTGTGCCCCGGGTGTGGAGCTGGTGCTTGGAGAGCTTCACCAAGAAAAAGCTGCTGCAAAAAACCTGGGTGGATTTTACTGCTTTTCTTGTGCTTTTCTTTCAGAGGTTGAACCACTGAGATGCTTTCCTGCAGGATGTCTGTGTGTGCAGTACCCAACCGGGCAGTTAATGGTTGGTGAGAAGATGGTGGAGGAGTCCATGGGGAAACTCCTCTGCAACTAGGAGAGTGGCCCAGAATGAGTGTTGGGTTGTGCTCATGACTGAGTGATGGATGGAGAGGCAGCTGATAGCTCGGGTGTGCAGCACTGTGTGTGTGTTTGCCAAGGGATTAGGGCTTTGGAGAGGGGATTATTTGGGGCTACGAGTGTGTAATGTGAGGTTTTGGGCTTCTCCCTTCAGGGATGTGGCTGATCCATCCTGCCCAGAGCTGTGGTGCAAGGAGACATTGGCCTCAATGGCCTCAAGTTCTGCCCAGGACAGTTGAGATTGGATATGAGGAAGAATTTCTTTGCTGAAAGGGTTCTGAGGCATTGGAAGGGGTTGCCCAGGGCAGTGGTGGAGTCCCCATCCCTGGAGGGATTGAAGAGTCGTGTAGACACAGTGCTGAGGGACATGGGTTAGTCATAGGGGACTGGTCAGTGTTGGGTTCATGGTTGGACTCGATGAGCTTAAAGGGCTTTTCCCATCCAGCCAATTCTGGGATTCTGTGAAACCACCATCCCCTTTGCTCCAGGTGAGTCCCACTTTACTCCCTGCCTCTGTGTGATGCTGGGCAGCTCTCGGTGGGTGCCAGGACAGCACGTGGTGGGCATGGAGGTTGGAACCATGACACGATGTCTGCTCTGCTGCCACTCATCCCTCCCCAGCAGCTCCTTCTCCCTGCCCTGCTCAGCTCGCTCCCAGCTGGGGAGAGCACAGTGAAGGGCCACGGTTATGGTTGTGCAACCAGAGCAGGGAAATCACCCCGTTCCTCACGCCGGCGTGACACGGTTCACATCTCCCCGTGCGCGGTGCTGTGAG
>NW_010314649.1:0-5845 GCF_000700745.2 Antrostomus carolinensis | reverse complement strand
CTGGGTGCTCGCCGGCCGGTGCTGGGGAAGGCGAAGGCGGCTGTGGTTTGCAAGGCTGGGCGGGGACAGAAAAAAAAAAACCCCAAGCAAGAGCTTTGCACGCAACTGAACAATAATCCCATTATTAGAGCCCATGTCGTCAAACAAAACACGGCGCTCGACGTTCCCGGGGCTGGCGAGATGCGCGCCCGGGGTAGATGGTAGCACCTGAGTCATTGCTTATAAAGGGATGGATTTCACCTCCCTCCCTTCCCCTTAGGAAAGAAACAATTCAAAGCTGAAGACAAAAAAAAATGACTTCTATTCTTTGTGCACGGACTTTGTTGTACTTGGCAACGAAGCTGCAATTAAAATCGAGACGCTCGCTCTCGCTCGCTCTCTCGTGCACACACACGCCGGCTCCGAGCTCCAGAGCAAGCCTACGGCTCCTCTTCCTGCTCAGAACTTGGTTGGGTGCCCCAAGCCCATCACACTGGCCTTGGCCGTGCCATGTTGCCTTACCCCATCCCCAACATGGACCCTTCAACCTTGGGAACAAGCCTGGTTCTGGGAAATAAGGGAAAAAGAGAAGTTATGGCTTTTCCGAGGGCTTATTATGGGGTTGTTGAGTTTCCAGGGGAGATTTAGTGCCAGTCTCTCTGTTCAGGTCCATATTGGCATGTTCTAAAGATGTATATTTAGCCTTGCATGGCCAACCAGCCCTTGAAAAGCTACGAGCTTGTGTCCATGCTGGGTTGCTGGGACTGGAGCTCGTGGATGAGCTCCTGGTTGCCTTTTTCCTGGTTGATCTACTTCAAACAGCCCCAGGTGACGGAGAGAAGGGTGGTGGCTGTGGAAAGGTTCCTCTTGGCTGTCTCAGAGGGATGTTCTCCCGTTTCTGTGTTGTGTGAGGTGGGAAAGGTTAACACAAGGGTGAAATGTCGTCAGGCCAGGAATGGCTCCACTGCAAATCCATCTGGAGGGTTGTTCCTAATGGGAAAAGAGGGGAAATTACACCCTGTGGGATCTGCATATGGCACAGCTCCCATCTTAGAGCCTCTTTTCTTGTTTTCAGGCTGTTCCAGTGTGGAGGGCGGTCATCTGGGCAAGAACAGTGAGAAAATATTCTTAGTATGTCCTTGGTTGAGATTTCTGGGATAGGTTTCCATGCTTTATAACCCTATGAGGGGGTTCTGGAGAGCAGGAAACTGAGCCTGAAGCTTTATTTTAATATAATCTCACAAAATGCTGATGATAACAATAAAGTTTTTTTGTGTCCAGAGCTGGGGGAATTGTTTAAATCTCTCTTTTGCTGTTGCCTTCTCGTGTTCTTCCAGGAACAATGAAAGCCTTACAGACCCAACACAGGCTTGCTCCTCATCTCCTCTCCTGCAATCCTTCCGCTCTGCCTGAAGCAGAAAAGAAAACTTGCGGCTCCAAAACCCCTATGAAAACAGGAGGGAAGAGAATGGCCTGGATCTGCTCTCCTTTTACTGCAAAATAATTTCCCTGCCATAAAATTACCAGCGAGAGCCAAGGGAAGATGAGGTCATAGGGAAAAATGTTGGTTGGGAAACAATGGAGGGAGGTGCTGGTAACGGTTGGGGTGCGGGACATCCCACCGCCCCGGGCTTCCCCCCAGGACCCCCACCTCTGCCAGGACCCCCATCACTGCCATCCCCCAGCCCCAGGGCAGCTCCCCCAGCTCCATGCAGGACAAACATCACCAACAACCCCAACCCTTCTTATTTCCCTTTCTTTCACAAGGTTAAAATGATGGCGGGTGCTGGACCATCCCTGTTTCTCCCAGTGTTGAACTGGGCTGGCAGCAGGAGAAGGCGTGAGGTGGGACTCAGAGCATGAAGCAGCATCTCCCAACCTGCTCTGTTTTCCCTCTTCCTTCCCAACCCATAGTTTGTCCTGGAGCTGCTCTACCTCCAGCCTTCCCAACCAGTGGATGGACAAACCCTTCGGAGGGGTTTGTATGTCCTTCCCCCTGAATCTGGAGTCGCTGGCATCTCCCTCAGGATCAGAGACCCCTGGGAATTGGGGGGAGATATCTTAAAACTTGTCTTGGTGAAGGTTTCACTCCAATTCTGGGTGGTGGCTGCTTGCACCATGGAGAAAAAACTCTTCAGAGACCAAGGAAACAAATCCAGACAACAAGGGGGCCCCGGGGCCTCCAGGTTATTAAACAAATTAAGTTGTTTAGAACAAGGAGGCCCAGGTGACGGGTGTGAAACCCCCGAGGCCTCGGTAATTGCTGTGTAAAGGCAGCACTGGTGGGTGCAAAGGAGACAAAGAGATTTTGGGGGATTTTTCCTCCTCCCACCTGGTTCCCCTGGCTCAGCCAGCAGCAGCTCCAGCCCCGTTTGGCTTTGTGGGGCACTCAGGGACTCAGCCACGGTGGGACCAGAAGCTCAGGCTGGGATGCCTGATGTGATGCTGGGGTCCAGCAAGGTGATGTCCTGTCCCTGTCCCAGGGCTTAGGGATGAGGCAGAGACCCCCCCCAGCCCTCCCAAATGTGCTTCATCCCTTTAAAGGGACCTTGGCTCCAAACCCCATGAGGTGTTTCATTGCCCCCAAGTCCGGTCCTTGCTCTTGCTGCTTCCCCTGGCTCAGAAGTGAGCAAAAAGGATTTATTTTTTCCCTTGTGTCAATCTTTTTCCCTTTTGCTTTGTGCAGAGGTGAGCACAGAGTCCACCTCCATGCCAAAAATGGTCTATCTAAACCTCTCCTGGCTCCAGAACGAAATAGAGAAGGTGCTGCCTTGCCTTTCAGCCAAGGACAGATGCAAAATTCCCAAACTCAACTGTCTCCTCATTTCCAGGGTCAGACATGTGCTCAGAGAAGATGAGAAGCTGATCAAGTGGAGTGTGTCAATCTCTGGTGAGTGGGAGCAGGATGCTGCAGCTCTGGAGCTGTGGGAGCCACCGGGGACCCCCAGCTCCAGCTTCCCCAAGCCCTGGGTGCTCATGAAGCATGAGTTTGGCATTGGCATTCATTTCTTAAGGCCACCAACCTTCCAGGTCCCTTTTAGTCAGTATTTGCTCAAATTAAGAAATACCAGCAGGAAACACCCCCTCCTGCTGCAAAACTTCAAGCTGGGAGGGGACGATGTCCCTTCCAGAGCCAAACACTGAGTATTTAATGACAATTATTGAATAAAACCAGGACCAGCTCCCTGGGGCTGCTGAGCACCACGTGCCTCGGGTCAGGCACGGCGAGGCTGGGCTGAGAGATCCCATTTATAGAATCACAGAATCATAGAATGGTTTGGGTTGGAAGGGACCTTAAAGCTCATCCAGTCCCAACCCCCCTGTCATCAGCAGGGACACCTTCCACTAGACCAGGCTGCTCAAAGCCTCATCCAACCTGGCCTTCAACACTTCCAGGGAGGGGGCATCCACAACTTCCTTGGGCAACCTGTTCCAGTGTCTGACCACCCTCACAGTGAAGAACTTCTTCCTAATATCTCATCTAAACCTCCCCTCTTTCATTTTAAACCCATTTCCCCTTGTTTTGTCATTAATTGCCCTTATTTACAAAGGTTTAAGATGTGGTGAACACCGAGGGGTCTCTGCGAGGTCTCGGGCTGCTGTTAACACAACAAACCACCCCACACAGGGTGGAAAATGCTGGTGAGACTCAAGAAGACGTCTGAGGTTCCTCCTCTGGCGGCGGTGGCTTCTCTATCGTCTCTTTTTTTTCTTTCCCTCCCCCTCTCCTTGAGGGTTTCTGAAACAAGTGCTGGTTTATTGCAGATAATTTCCCAGCTGCACAAAGGCTGCCTTGTACCGCTGAGCTCCAGATGTTTCACATTGCACACACAAAAAACAACCCCAAACCCACCTCAGCAGAAGGTACCTGTTTCACTGGAGCACCAGCTGACCTGGATGGGGACAGAGCTGCTTTCCAGTCTCTGCCTTCCCTTTCCTGGGCAGCTGCTGGCAGATCCCAGCCCTCCAGGGAGCAGATCAGACCTGGTGCATCGTAGGAGACTTGGAGTCGTGGTTTGTGATGCTCCTGTTTGGGGCGCAGCAGATCTGGTTGAAGATGTCCTTGCTCACTGCAGGGGGGTTGGACTAGATGACTTTTAAAGGTCTCTTCCAACCCAAACCCTTCGATGATTCTGTGATTCGATGAGGTGCCAGTGGCCTTGCCCAAGGTGGGCTCGGCAGGAGCAGCTGCAGGGGCTGATCCCCTTTGCTGATCCCTTTTGCAGGGGCTTTCTGCAGTGGATCAGCCTCAATGGCTCTGTTGGAGGGTGCCTGGAAGTCAGGTCATGGGTAGGAATATCTGCTTCCCACCTATCATAGAACCATCGAATGTTGTGAGTGGGAAGGGACCCACAAGGATGCTGGAGTCCAACTCCTGTCCCTGCACAGGACAATCCCAACATTCACACCATGTCCCTCAGGGCCTTGGCCAAATGCTGCTGGAATCTTGTCAGCCTTGGTGCCATGAGCACCTCCCTGGGGAGCCTGTTCCAGTGCTCCACCACCCTCTGGGTGCCTGAAGAACCTTTTCCTCATGGCCAACCTCCCCCTCCCCTGCCACATCTTCCTGCCATTTCCTCTGCTCCTGGCATTCGTTGGTGGCCAGAGAGAAGAGATCAGCACCTGCCCCTCCTCTGCCCCTTGGGAGGAAGTTCTAGACCCCCAGGAGATCTCCTCTCAGTCTCCTCTTCTCCAGGCTGAACAAACCAAGTGACTTCAGCCTCTCCTCACACCCTTCCCCTCTAAACCCTTCCCCAATGTTGTGTCCCTCCTCTAGACACTCTTCAGGAGCTTTAGATCCTTTTTCTCCTGTGATACCCAAAACTGCCCCCAGTACTGGAGGTGAGGCCACACCTATGGCCCTGGGGACAGTGTTCTGCAGGTCTGGGTTGTCCCCAGAGACTCTAGCACAGCCCCAGGTGTCCAGCTTCCCCATAGCTCTGCCCCATAGCTCTGTTCCATGGTTTCTCCAGGAGAAGGTGGCCCCAGGTCTCCACTGTCAGGGATCCTCAGGATGGATTCTGCAAAGTCCTGAGGGCTGCGGTCCTGCGGGAGAGTGGTTTCCTGGCTCTGCTCCATCCCCACCCCATTCCTTTGACTGCAATCCTTTAATTGTTTCAAAAAAACCTACATGACAAAAGGCAGGGAGATAATTACCGTCCCTTTCCCCCCTCCCAGATCTTTGGGGGGAGCTTGTTGGGCGCATAGAAACCAGAGAATGAATTCTGGTGGTGGCTGAGGCCCCGTGGACCAGGCAGGGCTGATTTACTGCCCTTGTTCACAGCTATATTCAACATTTTATTGCAACTCTCATTATTGGTCTCCACCAGGATCTTGTGGAGATGTCAGCCCGGCACCAGCCCTTCCCCACTGCTGAGGGCTGGGCAGCTCCCAGTGTGTCCCACCTTGGTGGAGGTGGGCATCCCCAGGATTTGGGGACACGCTGACCTCCTGCCTTGCCATGGAGCTGCCATGGGGATGAGTTTGTGTTTCTGGGATGTTTCCCCCCCCCAACCAAAACCTGTGGCTGTGGGAAGTGAAGGTGGAAGGTGCTACCTTCCAGAAAGTGGAAGTAATCTCTGGGAAGGATTATGATGGAGGGAGGTGGTGATGGCCAAGGGGAGCAGCTGGTCTCCTGTGATCAGGGCAGAATTCAACCCACCCTTTGGCTGGATGAAGCATCTCATCCATAAGATCCAGCAGAAGAACACACGGTCGCTTTGGGGTGGTGGAGGTGGAAGCCCATGTGTAGGGTGTGCTGGGGCAGGAGGAGAGTGGCCCATCCTTCTCACCTGCCAGAAGGGACACTTTGCCATGGGACAGCGGAGTGAGTGACCAGCTCCCCTGGCAGTTGAGAGGCCTGGGG
>NW_010314648.1:0-7680 GCF_000700745.2 Antrostomus carolinensis | reverse complement strand
CCCGTCTCGGTCAGCCCGTGCCGCAGGTGATGTCGTGCAGCCGATTCCCCCGTCGCAGCCCCTGACAGGCCCAGCGAGACGGGGGCGGCCACCCCCAGCACCAGCCGCCTCCCCTGCTCGCATCCATCCAGCCGTGCCGGCACCCACCGTGCCCGTTCCCAGGCCGAAGCCCGCAGGAGACGGAGCTCCTGAAGGAGCTGCTCCCAGCGTGGGTTGCATCAGCTTTAATTTGACAGTGGGGCGTGGTGTCACAGATGGCAGCTCCAAGCTGATAATGCGTCTCGTTAGCTGGAAGCAGACCTTCAACCTGTGTGGGTAATGGCTCAGTCTGAGATGAGTGACAGTGATGGCGTGCCTTGGTGAGACACTTCTGGGTCCAGTTCTGATTAGCTCCATCCATGCTGGCCTCCCAGGAGAAAGGACCATCCAGGAAGGGGTGGGAGGGCATATCACTGAAGGAGCCTCCTTCAGTGTAGTGAGTCACAATACATACTCCTCCCTTCTGGCCTCTACTGCCAGTGATTCAGACTTTGTTTCAAAGGATCAGTGTTGTGCTCCCTTCTTTCTCCATAATCTTCATTTCTGCTGAATCTTTTTGTCATATGGCATGTGGACTTGCTGGTTTAGCACTTCTCAACCTATTGCTTTTTTTCCCCACGTAAAATGGATGATTGTAGGTCTTCTCAGATCAAGCCAATTATTCTTCTGACACCTTCTTTATTATTGACCCCAATTTCCTCTGTGCAGCTTGAGCTCTGATACAGTTTTGGTTTTGTTTCTTCCCCTTGAATCACAGCAGAGAGATTTAGGTTAGACAGTGAAGGAAAATATCTAATGGAAAAGGAGATTAAGCAGTAGAATTGACTATGTGGGGAAAAACGTGTTATCATCTTCTTTGTTGGAGACATTAAAGCATAAGTTAGGTTGATCTAAGAAATGACTGGAATAGCACTGACTCTGCTGTGAGGTCCAGTGATGAGCTAACCCTTAAAGTTATTTCCAGGCACTTTGGTACTGTGAGGATGAGTTTGTTGTGCTATAGTCATATAATAGCAGCTTGTATCTAATTCCACCATGTCCTTTTGTTATTCAGCACAATGATTGCTGCCCCTGCTTCAGACCTGAAGAAAGGTTTATGTGCCAACAACCGACTCTGTTTCCTTTCTCATTTCATCAGCTGGTCTTATAAAAGCTAATTATTCTTCTTGCCTGTCTGATAAGCGAGTTCCCCCCCTTCCTTTCCCCGTACAAGGAGCAGAATGAAGCAGTTGTTGTGACATCTGCCTTTAACACTGGCAGGCTGTCAGCCGAGGAGCCTTGTGGTGACACTGCATTTTTAATGCTCTTCTGAGTTCAGGCAGGATGGGAAGTGGAGCTGCATGGAGCAGGTACTGCTGTTCCTGCTGCCTCATTACTGCTTTTCCTCAGGGAGCTGCAGGCAGCTTGTCAAGGCTGAATGTTACCCACTCTCATATATACGTGTGTTTGCGAGGGGAAACGAGATACTGAGCTGGTGAACAAGCCAGACCCTTCCAGTTCCAGCCCTGCTCTAGTATCTCAACGTCTTCCAAAAGGACATTAAGGTGTGCAGTGAAAAACTCAACAATGAGGTTGTTTTCTCTTACCAAACAGTCTGCTCAGTTTCATCTTTTCATCAGGGAGAACTTTGTAACATACAATGAGAGAGGCCGAGGAGCTGTGCCTCGACACAACCTTAATCCTCCTCTTTCTCCAATAAGCCATTTTAAAAATAATGGTGTTCCCATCCTACACTCCAACAAGTTCTCTCTGAAATAAATGGTCTGGGAGCCCTGATGAATGTAACGCACACGGAAACAGACTGCATGGTTCAGCTGTGGCCTAAGCAAGTGCACATTCCTTCACCTCCGTGGAAATGTGTCTGTTTACATAAAAGAGGATAAAATTTGGCTTTATAGTCTTCAATGGTGGCATTTTAAGCAGCTGAGCTGTCAGTAAGGACCATTGTGTCTTTGGTTTGTTCTTGGTCTTATAAAACGTCTATCTAATAAAATAGTTCTACAACAATATGAAATGTGCACTCTCCATAAAAATTGCTGCACGGCAGATTGACTGTCTTGGTGATTCCCATTTAAATTTCTAAATGCATCAAGATGAATGAATCAGTAACTGACTAGCTACAGAGCTGGCTGAGGAGGCATGTTCAATTACTTCAAGGAACTCATGAGAATTTCCCACGAGATTTTCTTCTTTGACCTTCACATTTGACATGTAGTTTTTCTTTCTTTTATATTCTTTTGCTCAGATTAAAAAAAAAAAACAAACCAAAAAACAAAACCAAAAGGGGATGAAAGCCCAGCCAGGATAGGAAGGATGTTAATTTTGAAATTCTTTTAAGTTTTAATAAGTCTGAGCTTGCAGCAGGAGGGAGGATGCTTTTTTTTTTTTTTCTGCTTATTTGAAGCAAAGATGAAAAAACATGTCTTTGCTTTTCCCCTTATGCATCAGCCACGGTTATTTCAAAATTTAAACCTTTTCCCCTCACTGTATAAGAATCCCAAAGTGGTCTGTAATGAAGAGATTTACTCAGTGTGCACATCTTCAAAGAAATAAAATGTTTTCAAGAAGAATGGAGTAGGTCAGAAGGTGCTGTCAGGTCTTTGTAGTGCGGAGATCGCAAACAGCTGTGCTCAGTGCCTTCCCAGGCACTTGGAAGAGCGACTGTGCTGAAGTCCCATCCCACTGGTACATTCAAAACAGTCATTTGGCTTTGACTCCAGCTAGGAGTTATGAGCTACCAACACATTTGGTTAACTTTGAACTTCAGTATGTAAATCTGAAAATGCCTGACTTCCTGGGAATCTCACCAGGACACGCTGGGTAATTTTTGGCCTGGCATAAAGAAGTTTCGATCTCTGCGTTAAAATAGGAGCATCGTTGTTCTCCTGAAACCGCTTCCCAGCAGCAGACTGTGCTGGCAGCAACATCAGTCGTTATCTTGAATAAAATATTCAATAAGCACAATATTCTGCTGTGGTTACTTTACTGCATTTGATTCAACTTCTTTGCTACAAGGCTTGACAAAGGATGGTTTTATTTCCCAGGTACAGAGTTGTTTATAAGCTATAATCATAGAATAGTTTGGGTTGGAAGGAACCTTAAAGATCATCTAGTTCCAACCCCCCTGCCATGAGCAGGGACACCTTCCACTAGAAGATATAAGGAAAATCAGATGATAAGGAAAATCAGAATAGTATTTGTGTTTTATTCCTTGCTTCATTTTGAAATGAATAGCCAGAAGAGAGTCTGTCTGAAGGGAAGTCTTTTTAACACTTCACAGGCCACTGTGTCACACCAGTACCTGTTGGTGCAGATTTTGGGATGCAATTGGGGCTGTGTCCCTCTTGCCAGAGGGAATAGTCCTGCCCAGGTGCCAGCCTGGCCGCAGGCATTTGTCAGGAGATGAGAATTCAAGCAGTCTGTCTCTTATAACTGGCTAGGTCTGGTTTGCAGAGTGTTGCTGATACTCATCTCTTGCAGATGTATCCTGGCAAATCTGGCGCTGGCGGTTTTAAGGCAGGAGTGCCCTGGCCCTGGTGGCAGAGCTCACCTGCCCTGTGCAGAGCCCGGCACCTCGGCTGAAGCTGCTGATGGAAGTAGCTCTGGGATAAGGCACTGGCCTGTGAACTGGCGAGGCTGGGGCTGCCCCACGTTCCTTTCTGCTGAGCTTGCTCTGGCTGGTAACCTCTGGCAGGAATGGGGCAGGCAGCTGGGGTGGCACCATCAGAAACCGCTGCAGCCAGAGCTTGTCTGGCAGAGCCCTGAGCAACTCATATGGTCCAAGTGAAAGCAGGGACGCTGACCCACGCTGAGGTGGTGGGAAGGGGAAAGCAGTGGAGGAGCTGCATCGCCAGTCATCTTAAAATGCTCTGGGGCAGCCAAAACGTCTTTTTGGCCTGATAAACAGCCCTCTTGCTGCAGAGCCCTTGAGAGTGAACAGGCATTTCGTAGGTCGCTGGTTTCGCTGCAGACTCGCACGCTTTGCTCCCAGGATGGGGTAAAATGGAACTGCTCCTCTTTCGGCAGAAGAGCTTGCTGCCCTGGTAGTCTGGGATTATCAGTGAAACAGTTTATCCCAGGAGATCCTGTGAAAATCTGCTCCTTAGCAAAACTTGGGTGTTCCTGCAAAGCTGCTCCTTGCTTCAAGATGTCATTGGCTGGTGCAGGGAGAGGAGATGGAGGAGGAGAAGGAGCCAGTGCAGATCCAGGTTGATGATGGGGTTCCCAGGATGCCTCCGATGGGGATGGGAGCTGCGGGGCCCGATGCCCAGCACTGACTGAGCCATGGCCTCCCTGTGCCTGGCTTTACCCACCCCGTGTCTGCTGCTCTGAGTGTTGCAGAAGGCTTATTGGGTTTGCACCTTTCTGACTGCCATACCTCACCTCTTCTTCCTTGTCCTTTTTAAACAAGCCCCATCCTGTCAACCACTCTTCCTGCTTCCAGCCCTTCCTCTTACAGTCTGACTGGCACCTTGTTCTTTCCAGACCCCAGTCTGGGTTCTTTTCCAGTGTCTTTTCTGTCCATTTTTTTGTGACCTGCCTCCTTATCTAGTTTATCCACCACCTGATCTTCTTTTCCCTAGTTTCTTCTACAACCTATTTCCTTTCCTTTCCTACTCCTTTCTCTGACTTTATCCACCCTCCCTCCATCCTTTCCAAATCTGCTTCTGAAAGGCCTCCAGCCTTTTAGCAGCAGCCCCTGAAGCTGCTTTTGCTCAGCTTTCTGGAGTGCTCTCCTCCACCCAGAGAGTGTTTCAGATTAATAGAAAACTGCCTCCTGCACCCGTAGCAATAGCACTGGGTAGGAAAATACTCGTCTGCACAGAGCAGGGTTGGGTGTGTACACGGAGCAGTGCCGGGATGCTCCCGGATGTCTGTGGTGTGTCGCTGCCAGGGAGGGTGCCAGTTACTCCCCTCTAGTGGCCGAGCTGGCCTGATGGCATCTTCCTGTCCCCAGCCCTGCCTGGAGAATCAGTCCCTGGGGAGCTGTGTTCCTGGGCTAAAGGAGAGTGTCTGGCAGCGCCGATGTGCTTTGCTGCACCTTTAAAAGATGACTGAATGAGTGATAAGCTCATGTGTGTATCTGTCGCTTCCACAGGGTTCGGGCATGATTAAAGCAGGCTTTGCAGGTGATCAAATACCGAAATACTGCTTTCCAAACTAGTAAGTATTCTGCTGGTCTTGGTAAGTTCTTAGTACCATGTGCAGATTATTTGATATGTAGAGGGGAAGAATGGTCCAATTTTGTAACTGGAGAAATAGGTTGTTATTTTTCTGCCTACTGCACAGAAGCATGAGGGAGGGGAGATTGCTGCTATTCAGTGCTTTAAGATTTTCTGCAGGGGGAGAAAAACAAACCATAAAAGATGACTTATTACTTTGTCAGACTTAACACCCAACCAAAGCTGTAGGATCCTTTAGTCTTGAGACATGAGGATACCAGGAAAAAGATGAAGTTGGGAAAAGAGGTGTGAAGACCTCTGTATTTCTTTGGTGCGTGGCCTGATGTTTTGAATCCTGCCAAACCTCCTTGGAAGTTTTCTGAGAGTTTTACTGGAAGGACTGCAGGATCAGGAACTCTGAATAGTCACTGGCTTTTATTTGCAATAGTGTGGGGTTTTAATTAGTATATTTTTGTTCTGAGCAATGTGTGCTGTATGGTGAGGTGGGATATGGGACTGTAAATGTCTAATCTTAGAAGCCTGCCTGAGGTCAGGCAACACTATGTGGATCTGTCAGCTCAGACCAGTGTTCAGCCTAGCCACGTTCACCCCAGGCACTGCTGGAACAGGTAAGTCCTGAATCATCAGGGAAAGTGGGACCAGACTCAGCTGGCTTATGTCTTGCCAATTCAGAAGTGCCTACAGTCTGTTCCCCACACCTCTGATTCTGAGATTAGCTCAGAGCAAACCTGGGTCTGGCTGCACCTGGTAGTGCCACAGACTCGCCCGTTGCTTTAGAAAGTTCTGGTTAGGACAGAGAGGAAAACAGAGTAGTTAATCCTTGGGTGCATCTGAGCAATCTCTCTAGAAGCATTTATACTCTTGCCTCTGTTCTAGTGTGGGCAGACCAAAGCACATTCGTGTTATGGCTGGTGCTTTAGAAGGGGACATTTTCATTGGTCCAAAGGCAGAGGTAAGAAAACCTATATACTGCACTTCTCCATATATCTGGGTATGCTCTTGTAAGGAGGGGCTGGAGCTGTGATTCCTTGGAATCAGCATATAGATCTGAAGAGCAGAATAGATTGTCACTTTTAAGTGTGTTCAGGGTGGAGTGGGAAGCTTCAAGAAATCCTTGTGCCAACCTGCTGACCACAGACTTTCTTCTAAGTCCTATATCTGTATATTTTTTCCTAGGCTACTTCTAGGTCTTTATGGCTACATCCCCATCCATCTTTTTGACTGGAAACTTTAGAAATTGACCCTGCCTGGTTGCCTTTTATCTCCCTGGTGTGGGCAAGAACCTTGCTTTCCACAGTCCTGCTTTTGTCAGCATGTACTTACATGGTCTCACACTTCTCTTGAACCCACCGAACTGCATTCCCCAGTGCAACCCTGTTATGGTTTTTTGTCATGACTGAGCTGGTGGAACAAAGATACCATTTGATAGGTGTCTGTATGTTGGTTTGAAAACTGTTAGGATGGAATGTGCTCTGCAAACACCAGACTTTCCTACTTGGTATGAAAAGGCCTCTGGGAGAGATGGTTGTGATTAGTGTTCAGTTTCCACCCTGTATGCTAGACATAGGTTATATTTTAGTGGAATAAAAAAATAAGTGAGTGTGACATGAATTCATAGTCATAGTGCTCAGAAATGTGACTGAGTCTCTGACAGGTATGCTGTGTCGTCCTTTCTGTTTGCTCAGGAGCACAGAGGTCTCCTCTCAATCCGATACCCAATGGAGCATGGCATAGTGAAGGACTGGAACGACATGGAGCGCATTTGGCAGTATGTGTATTCAAAAGACCAGCTTCAGACATTCTCAGAGGAGGTGAGATACCCCGTTATGTAAAGGCACAGTCAGTGAGTGTGTAACACCAGGAGCCTTGGGACCTTTCCTTTGCTCTTCTTTCTAAATGTGTCTGTTGTTAAATTAGGCTCTTTCAGCTCTCAGGAGATACTGCACAAGAAGTGTCCACGTTGAATTCCTCCCCAGATCTAATGTTCTGGCCTAACTGAAAATCTGACTTTCAACCTTCATTATTCACACTCTCTCTTAATGGTTCTGCTCGAGGCCAAGTGCTTCTAACTTCTCCTGTTCTGCCTGCACATCAGGCACATCCGCTCAGCAGTGACAGGATTTGAAGTGAGGAAGGAGGAAACCACAATCCTGTGGTCTGGAAGGAGCTGACCAAGAAATTATTAAGTGACTGAGAGCAATAGGTTGTGTAAGTGGAACAGGAATATTTCTGCCTGTTCATGCTAAGGCCATATGCCTTCATACTTCCTTAGGGTCTTTGTATTTTGGGCAATCTGTCGGACTTTTTGTCATGAGAGTAACCTTGTTCATCCTTCATGGGGCAGGGTCACTCACAGAGCAGTTTTCCTAACAATTCTTCATAAGAAGACCAGAACCCTGCTGGTCTTCCAACTTACTGTAGGTTGTTCACAGTCTAATACAGCTCAGTATTATATTAT
>NW_010314647.1:4350-11037 GCF_000700745.2 Antrostomus carolinensis | reverse complement strand
AATATATATATATATATATAACATTTCCTAGTCTGGAGCTTCTCAAAAGAATCACAGGAGCAGAATTGAGTCTCCAAACAGGCAACACCTATTTGATGGAACTGAAATGGACCATCACTTGCAAGGTAACACCTGCACAAAGCAGAATCTATGAAAAAGGGGACCAGACCGGTCTCAGCTTATGGAATAGTTGCCTATAAACACCGAGGATACAGAGCAGAGCTTGGGGAAAAAAGAAGAGGACACTTTGGTTTCAGCTTTCAGCTTCCCCCTTTGAAGATGAGTTGGGCCATCTCAATCACAGAAGCTAAGAACATCGAAGATTGTGGGTATCGGAGCCTGTTGATAACAAAAACCCTCGTGGTACCATTTACCCAAAGCTCAACAGGTATGTTGGATTCATATATGATCCGAAATTGTGGATAGAGTACCTAGTAGTTAAATACAAACCAATGTTTGCCTGAAGCTTTAACATTTGCTTGGTATTTCAGTCTCAAAGTGCTCCCATCACAGCAGTTCCCAGTTCCTGGCAGTGGGGTCTGGTTGTAGTCTGCTGTGTTTCACTCCAGAGACAGCCACATTCCCCAGTCACTGCTCTAGACTTCAAAAGTCCTCTACAGTGCTGACTGGAAAACTTCCAGGAAAATCTGCTCCAGTAATATGGAAAAAGTCATCCAGCAGAGGTACCACCACATTTTTCTCTTTTATCCTTTTCTACTCATTCCCCGTATCGATTAAAGACTGTGAGGAATTCCTCATAAAACAAAGAAATGCTTCCTTAATTTTATTAAAAACACATAAATTAATTTCATTATAAGTATAAAGTTGCTATTCACAGACAATTTTACGTTATGGGCTGCCGGGAAGAGAAAAAATCATTGCTGAGATAACACAGTAGATGATCTAGAAGCAATTAGAGAGAAAGAAAGAAAAAAAAAAAGTTAATTAAATCTGTCCTGAGACTCCCGACACAGATGAGCAGCTGTTGCCTGTTCAACCATTCTGGCTGACCAAACACAGGAGTATTAATTGATTGGAGATTGTAAATTTTTACTATTCATCTTTTCTCCCCCACTAGTTTTCAGTTAAGAGACCCAAACATAAGATGAGTCATTATAAAAAAAAAAATGTAAACAAAAGTTAGTTCCTCACCAACATTAAAAATAAATAAATAAATCTATTAGGTCATTTGGCTGAGAGCAAAATGAGTAACTAATAAAGTAATCCAAAAGAGTCCTTTAATCAGCAGTGAATATCAGCTGCATAGATGTTTCTAACTGTTACCTGCCAAACAAATCAGTTTGTCTCCTCTCCACCTGTACTGGCACCTCATCATGTCTGACAGTGAGAGCTGCAGAACTCAAAATATCCTCGGCACGTCTGGGCTGAGGAGACTCGATGCTGCCTCAGTCCATTACAGACACAATAGCAGGGTGCAAAGACTATCTGGGAACTCTACCAAATTTAGATCCAATTATCTGCTCCTAGCACTTGCATATTACCATTAATTAGATTGAAGCAAATACTGTATCGAGGGTCATGGCATACGCATCTTATTTAACATACCTGCCCTAACAGAGCTGAAAAGGCTGGGAAAGGCACAGAAATGAAGAAAGGGGGTTTGTCTTTAACGCAGGTGAATTCCCAAACCAGTGCTACAGAGAGCTGGACATTTGTCAAACATCGACTGACACCAGCCAAATCGCTCAAAAAGCAAAACTGCAAAAGTGAGAGGCAGTCTCCAAATTGATTTAATATTGAGCTAACTTTGGGAGAAAATTTGTATTCTCATATGGCTCGTATCCCAAATGCTCTCGTTGCTTAATAAGATAACAGTTAATGGCAGTAGGTTGTAAAACATCAGGTTTTAGATAAATTCGTTGACAGGAAATTGGGTCTTTTTTGTCTCGGCTTCAAATACAGCCCACTTGGTTAAACCTGAAGTTGTCATGGGTGATATTTCACACACTGGAGAGCAAAATTGTCAGACTCAGCTTCCCATCTGAGTTTGTACTGGAAACAAATAGTCCCAGTTGGCACTAACTGGCATCCTTACTGGCAGCGTGAGGGAAAATTAAACCATCCCGGCTGCAGAGACAGCAAAACCACCTTGGAGACAGATTTGTGCTGAGCAAGCCTAGGACAAGGACAGGAGCAGGTAACAGTGCAAAGGCTTTTTCTGCTGTTTCTTAACTAGATCTATGAGACCTAATGGGGAGTTGGACTAATGCAGTGCAAAGATTGCCCAAATAATATCTACAGTTATAAGTAACTATTTTGCTTGATCTTCATAACCTACACCAGTGTCTACACCCCAAAGGACTAATTAAAACATAAAGAGGGCTGAAAGCATTATTTGACATTTATTCTGCCCTTCCAACAAAGCAAAGCTAAAAGAAGGAAGAATTGGTTTCATGGTCTGTAAAATGATCTGTACCTTTCAAAAATACAGAAAAATGGAACATCTTATAAATTATCTATATCCATTTGCTGAAGGATTCTAACACTTTTTTTTTGCTAATCCAGTGTGTTTTATCAGTGCTAAATTCACTTGATTGCTGGGAGAGCAGGGAGTTAATTGATATGAAAAATTCCACTTGCAAATCCATTTCCTAGTTTGCACTCAATGAAAGATGCTTTCCTCTGTGGCAGATCTCAGAACAGACAGCTGAGCATGCTAGGAGCTATTTCCTTTTAATACATGTGCATAACTGTCTTAGTTTCAAATGGTTAAACAGGTAATACAGTGTTTTGAGCAGTTATTTATGCATATGCTAAATTCTGTGCTCAACATATTGTCCTGGTTTTGTTAGGGTAGAGTTAATTTTCTTCTCAGTATCTAGAATAGCTGTGTGTTGGTTTCAGTGTGGGATTGGTTATGAGGAGAATGTTGATAACATACTGATGTGTTTGGTTGTTGCTGGAAGTACAAGGTCATCGTGTTTTGCTGGTCTGCAAGTGCAAAGGACTGGGAGGGGGAAGCGCAGTAATTAGCAAACCCCAAATTGGTATTTTGATATGCCAGTGAGATATTCCATCTCATATCCTGTCATGGTCAGTGTATTAACCAGCTGACCAGAAAGCTGGGAATTCTGTCAGGGATGGTTTGGGCTCTGGCTCTTTTAGGATTGTGGTTTATGTTTGGGACTGTCTCTGCTCTGGGATCACTGGCTGGGACAGGCTGGGCCTCGGTCAGGGAGTGGTGAGCAACTGCATTGGGCATCACTTATTTGCATATTCTGTTATTACCATTGTTGTTATTTTATTTCAATTAGTAAATTGTTTTTATCTCAACCCACGAGTTTTCTCACTTCTACCCTTCTGTTTCTCTCCCCTATTCCCTGGGGAGGAGGAGAGTGAGGGAGCAGCTGTGTGTGGCTGCAGCCAAAGGAGTGAAACTTCTACACATATAACATAGCGAGTACGATTTTGATCTGTCAGAGATATTGCTTCCCAGTACTTTACTATATCTTTGCATAAAATCATAGAATCATAGGATGTTGTGAGTTGGAAAGGAACCCACAAGGATCATCCAAGTCCAACTCCTGTCCCTGCACAGGACAATCCCAACATTCAGACCATGTCCCTGAGGGCCTTGGCCAAATGCTGCTGGAATCTTGTCAGGCTTGGTGCCATGAGCACCTCCCTGGGGAGCCTGTTCCAGTGCTCCACCACCCTCTGCCTCAAGAACCTTTTCCTCATGGCCAACCTCACCCTCCCCTGCCACATCTTCCTGCCATTCCCTCTGCTCCTGGCATTCGTTGGTGGCCAAAGAGAAGAGATCAGCACCTGCCCCTCCTCTTCCCCTTGGGAGGAAGTTCTAGACCCCCATGAGATCTGGAACTGCTGATTAAGAAGAAAATTATGCTTATTTTTTTTAAGTAAATAGGAATTGGCAGGACTGGGATCTAAATTAATGAGAATTTTGGTTTCTCTGAATGTCATAGACCATGTTATTCACAAAGATAGTTAAACACAAAGTAAATTTGATGTTAAAAATTAGATGGTTTAGATTGATTTGCTTTAGAAAACACATTTTTTTCTCCAGGTTATGTACCCTACACAATGTTGTTGACAGCAGCATTGCTGCTTTACATATTTTCTTCAACAAACATTTATCAAACTTTAACAGCTCAGTTATTAGGTACAGAGAAGCAGCAGCTGGAGCTGTTAAATGCTTTCTCTGTAGATACTGTAGATTTCCTTAAAATCTGTCTGGCAACATCCATAGAAGTTCTTCACATCAATGTCAAGAATGTCAGTAAGCCATGAAATACAGGAAAGAATTCTGTATATCCTCTGAAACGATATTTTCATCCCGGGAAGCACAGCACTACAGCATTAGATAAAGGAATTACATTTCCACGCAAGCAAATTAAGATCCAGCTGTCAAACTCCTGTTAATGAAGCTGGATGCTTTCTGAATTCATCAGTTGTGGCTGGAATCAGATGGAACTTTTTTCTCACTAGTCATCATTTTGTTTTGTTGTTCCTTCTCCTTTGCTAACTGACCACTTTATGAAACAAAATGCCTAGTGAAAGGATTGGTTTTTTACTCATGATACTATTGTAAGAGATTTGGAGTTGTGGCTTGTTCAAACAAGCCACCTGTTACTCTTGAAATTCTAAAAAAAATTTCAAAACAATGATTTTTTTTACAAATCCAAGGTAAGAGGCTTAGCCCTGATACAGTCATCTTGAGATCCACCAGTCTTAGAGATTTCAAAGCTGCTTTAATTGTGAATCACTGAACCACAGAACCCCAGAACTGCCTGGACTGGAAAAGCCCTTTAAGATCATCAAGTCCAACCATGAACCCAACACTGACCAGTCCCCTATGACTAACCCATGTCCCTCAGCACTGTGTCTACACGACTCTTCAATCCCTTCAGGGATGGGGACTCCACCACTGCCCTGGGCAACCCCTTCCAATGCCTGAGAACCCTTTCAGCAGAGAAACTCTTCCTAAAAACCTTTGTTCTGGTTCTTATAAAGTCGTTATAGCCACTGAGAGGTATATAGAGCCATCGAGAGAACCAGCAGAGCTCTGTATGACCTCCTCCATTAGAGCTGCCATCTGGAATAAGGCTGGTGAAAGGTACTTACCAAGAACCCTGCTTTGCTCAGAGAATAGCTGGTCACTACACTGGTGTATAGGGGTTATTATTGATATCATGCAACAGACATGGTAGGCAGTAGTGCATGTCCACCATCTTAAATATGTGCTAACCAAATGGACTGAAGCAAGGGGCATTCAGGATAAAGTGTGACATTTTCAGAAGTGTCTAAATACAGTCTAAGAATAATTTTCTAAAACATGGTAAGACATTGGGTTTCATAATTTTTTAAGAAAGACCTAAGTTATTCTCACTCCTCATATTTTTGTGCAGTCAAATATTTGCTGCACTCATGTTCTGAGCTTCCAGGAAAGGACCTAAGCCAGCAGCATCTGCACAGTGCTCAATATCACCTAGTATAATTTTTCTGTCACCAGCCCTATTAGTACAGTGTCATTGACGTATTTGTACACTTGATTGTTCAGAGTGGTTTGAAAGGAACTTCATCTACTCACAAATGTAGCAGGTAGACGCAGTCCCTCTTCTGAGAATAAGCTTTAGCTTCTTGAACACATAAATAAGTTTGAGATTCAGACTCATCTCAAAAACAGGATTTTGTTTCAGACTTTTCCCATTTCTGATTAGACTGGAAATAATGTGAGATTGTACCTTTGTCAACAGCAGTCTTTTGAGTGACAGTAAATGAGAATGCAGTCATATAAGATTCATTATATGGATTCTAATGAGACTTCCTCACCAAGATCTCTGAATTTAGCAAACAGCAAAGGTTGGTAAACTTTCAGTGAAGCCCTTGGGAAAATTAGAGTTACCTTGTGATTAACGTGCAACAATTTATTTGGAGTTGCTGTTCAACAAATAATCTTCTCTGCTTCCTTTATTATTTGATTTTGTTTAGAAAATTATTCCACCAGTACTAACCTTATTAATGTAACAGTTTATTATGTCTTCAAGGAAGATCACCTTTGTGACCTACAAATCTTCTCAGTACTTTTGGATAATGTCATTCATGGTCAAAAAATATTATCTTTTGTTTTATCCTGAATGGCAGAGCAGATTATTGGCAATTATTAGCGCTTGGAGAAATGAAGAGAGAAGAAGGGAGGGAAGAGGAGGAGAGGAAATACCATTTAGTGACTGGGTTTCCTAATTCTGCTTAAAACTTTCTTGGTTCCACAAGCAGATATGCAAGCCATTATTCCACATTTCTTTCATTTGCAGCCTGGCCATATTACAGGGCTTGGGGTTGTTTTTTAAAATATAAGGAATTACTGACATGGTTGATTCTAAATGTAGGTTTTATCTGTGCACAAGTTGTTGACATCCTGTGCAATTAACCATATTTTCTGCTCTGTCATGTTGATGACACAGACAAACTAGAAGTTGCTATTTCTGCATGTTCTACTTTTGTAGGCTTTTTTTTCTTGATTGTGAGAATAGAAACCCATCAGTTTGTGTGCAACTGATTCTTCACCTAAAAGAGCAAAGCTTTAAGGGTAGAACTGTTGAAGTATATCTCCCTGGGCATGACCTGTGTATGCTGTACCTTCCACACGGTAAGTGATTGCTGTCTAGAGTTTGTGAGAGAACATGGCAAATTAAAGACACTGGG
>NW_010314647.1:0-4317 GCF_000700745.2 Antrostomus carolinensis | reverse complement strand
GCTGGTGGAGCTTTTAGTGTTACTCAGTTGAGGCTTACAGTTTAAAATATATATTGATTTGAATAATATATGTCACTGAGCTGGGTTCCAGGTATTGGATAGTAACCTCTCATGGTCACAGTTGACATCTTATTCCACTTTTAAACAAGAAAGGGAAAAAATTATCTTACATGATCACTTTTAGTTACAAAGCAAACACACATCTGCTTTTGATGTTGTATAAACACAGATCTGTCAAAAAAACCCCAAAATATGTTTGTGCAAAAATATTTGACTCTAATGTTGCACTGATGGAAGTAACGGACACTGGAGACTTTATCAGGACAAATGGTGGCTTTGGATGCAAAATGGAGACGTTTTCCTGAATGTATAAACATTAAGGGTCTGATAAACAGTAACTTCGAAAGAACATGACTAAGTGTTCAGTTCATCCTGACCAATACCACATCAGATATGAATAGTGTAGAATAGAAAGACGTAGAAATTCAAGAAACAACACTGTGGAGCATAAACACGATAGTTCTGCCAAAATGAAGAGTAATATATTCTTCTTTTAGTGAAGAGAAAGCCTTTTTCAGTACGTTGTAGAAAAGGAGGGAGATGCACAGTTTTCAACAGTCTCCATTAAGCCACGGCACGCCCATTGCTGTGTGAAAGTACTAGTTTTTCCTTTCTTTATTTTTATGAATATGCCGATGCCTACGGTGAGAGCAATAAATCAACATTTACAATTCCGTGCAGCCATATGGTGGCTTCTTTGTTTTCAGAATTCACAGCAGTGATAGGATTTCAGATCATTTCCAAAGTTATAAAAATGAGCCATGGTTCTGTGGCTGTTTCTAAGTAAGCACTCTTTTCAGTTTCAAGTTTCTTTTCTATCTCTTTCATCCGCGAAATTTTCTCTGACCTAAACAGTGGCAAACCCTGAAGAATGAATTCACACATAGGAGTAACTGTAAATTCCTTGATCCACTGTAATAACACCATGAAAATACCTGATGTGTTGCCTTACCTATGCTAAGCAAATTCAGACCAGTTTGTCCTACTGACCAGGGACTGAGAAGAAGCAAAAACCTCTTTTCACAAGTAGTTCAATTCACAACAGAGAGGAAGCCTCAAATAAAGTCTAATTATTGTGCTGGGATTGACTGGGATAGAGTTAATTGAAATGTTATATTTATGAATTTAAGCTTCAACACATGAAGTATAATGAGCACTGTAAAAAAAATAATATAACAAATCTGTATTATTTGAATTGACCCTACTTTTCCCCAGTTTGAAAACAACTTCAGATATATCCTCTGACTGATTTAATGCCATAACTGCCCATAGTTAACTGAACTTGTTGAGTCATTGTTCTAACTCTATAAACTGCATCATGCAGTGGGCTTTGAAATAAAATATTGTCTTATATAGAAAATAAATATTAGATTAAAATGTATTAGATTAATAATATATATAAAATATGTCAAATAATATATTAGATAAATATAATGCAGTAGAAAAGTTATAAATAGTATCAACTACAGCATATTAATTTGTAATTTAGAATAACAACCTTAATTAATTTTCTTTACTAAAATTCTCCCATGTTTAAAAGCCATCAGTGAATTTAGACGAAGCTGAGTGAAATTAAAAAATATATATTTTAAAAAGTTTGATATTTTAAAAGCTGAGTTAAAATACAATGTATTGCTGTTTATTCCCTGCTTTTCTGCATGCCAAATGCAGTTACTCAAAGTACCTGGCTTATCTCAGTGCTTGTAACATTTTAAGCTGTAAGAAACCTGTCGGGATGATTATGTTTCTTACAGGCTCTCTAATGTTTTCATTTAGCATATAGGAATGACTGTACTGATCACATAGAGTCCACTAATCCTAACCCGAACTGCATTTTATCAAAGAATGTGAATTACCCATGAAAGAAAAGTAATGGTTTTAAAACAATCATGGAAACTACATAGAAGTCATTGAAGATTCTTGACCATGTTAATCTAACACAAATTGGATGCAAATGTAACTTTTAGGACAAGAGAAAAAAGGTACATAATCTTGTACTTCTTGTGGAGCACGATTTCTGAGGTGTTGTATACTAGTTGCTTAGATTACTGTCAACTCAAATTAGTAAATCAGAGTATTTAATGCTGTTTTAAAATATCCTGCCTATAACAAAATAGGCTTATCAGGAATAGCTCAGTAGAGTTGGGTTGTCATCACCAATGGCTGGCAACCCATACTGCCTCTTGTCTGCACTGCATTTTATTAGATGCTGGTTTTAATATTAATAGAGCCAGTACACTCTAGAACGTCTGAGAGATTGGCCTCGTATGGGTTTATGCATAAAATACTCAATATACTCTGTGAATAAGATTAATAGTTTGTGACCTGCTCATGGACTGAGATCTCTTAACATACTAAGTGGGAGTAGGAAATGGAAATATCAGAATACAAGAATTAATCATACAGACCAGATGAAAAGTCTGCCTGGATATCCTGTCTTAGACATTTATGAGCAGCAGGTGAGCAAGGAATAAGGCAAGAAAAAGTGAGATATAGAGATATATATATGTATGTGTATGTGTACATATATATGTGGGAGTGATTCTCCTATTGGAATACTCACTCAGTTTCCTGGAAGGAATGGTGTAGAAATTTTCTCATCTGGAAACACTGTCATGTTTAATGGCCAACAATAGAGATATCCTTCGAACTCATTATTGAGATTTTGTGACAAAGTGCTCTACAAATAACTACTTACCATAAAGTGTGAAGCATGAAAAAGTATTTTCCTACAAGCACTTCCTTTGAAACTGCTGTCAGATCATTTCCTAGAACACCTTACATTATTCATTATAAAATAAATAAGTGCTTATTTTCTTTCACCTCCTCCAAGGTCTTCATATATTAATATATTTTTATTATATCATTTAAATAAACAGTGATAGTCTATTTCATTTCTTTCTAGAGTTGTATACAGCCATGATAATAAAGCGATAAGAATTTACTCTTTCAGGTAATAACAAGGCAATGCTCCATCTTGAGCCAACACTGAATTCCATAGGACACTTTCACATTGGGCAGGCTTGGTGTAAGTCACAAAATGGATGCTTTGTTCCATGATATAGGTGGTAATACTGTACTATCAGGGAAAGAATTATATTTTTGTGAAGAGCTTTGGGAGCTTTCAGAATTAACGTAATTATCTAATTATTTGCATAGTTTAAAGTAATTGCATACATACTTCTGCAGTGTAGCCCTCAATGGATAGGGTCACCAGTAGCAGTTGCCCAATGTCCAGGAAAAAATACCTGTAGGGTCTGTGGAGTCCTCCTTGGTGAATTCAGTGTTATGTATGAATGTAATGTACCCATGGTTACCATTTTCTGATTTTAATTCACATTGTTATGCCCCAGTCCTACAAAGATGTGTAACACGTGTAAGTGTAGCACTAAAGTCACCAATTTGATGGTACTATTCACATGTAGAAAGGTGAACTTTATATAAATCTTTGCAGGGCTGGGCCAGTGAGAAGAGGCACCGTCAATGACTGTGCAAAGCAGCTTCAGAAGGACACACACAGTTCTGAGTTAAATCTGAACATTTACTTACTTCCTTTGTGGATGTCTGCTGACATTTAATGCAGCTGTGAAACCACCTTTGGCCATAAGCAAAAGTCAGAGACAGAAAGAAGTGAAATGTCAGATTTTTCTCCTTTCCACAAAACTGCAAAGTTTAGTTTTCACTTTACTCAAGATGCTTTTCACACATATGATTATAACTAGTGAGTTGAGGCTGGTGTGCAACACCCTCAGCCAACAAATTATCTAGATGTGGTTGTAGATGTCAGGAAGGAAAATGTACTTATTTGCATTCAAAATTAATAAAGGTTTTTAAGCATTTCACTCTTTAGTTTGTGAAGATCTATGAGGCAAGTTTGGGCACTGTGGGCTCAGGATACAAAGCTGTGAAAGAAGCATCTGTTCTCTGACAGACTCGGTGGGTATTGAACCCACAGCTCCAAAGTTGCTTCTGGATCCATCTCTTGTTCAACAACTGACCCTTCTGAGGACTTTTTTTTTTTCTTTCACATACCTTGGTCTTACAGCAATTTAGATTCTTCTGCTTATTAAAGGTTATGCTCCTATTCAGGTCTTTAATGAAATTTAAATCCAACCTCTCCCTTCAACCTGTTAAAATGATGGAAAACTTGGTTATTCGCAAGTATCACTCATATATTTATATAAATATCTATTATATATAGATAGATTTCACTCATATATATAAAATATATATATATGTATTTAGATATATAAATAT
>NW_010314646.1:0-1040 GCF_000700745.2 Antrostomus carolinensis | reverse complement strand
GGGGTTGTGTAAATACTGGCGGGCCGGATTGAGGACCCTGGGGGGCCGCAGGCCGTAGTTTGAGGACCCCTGCCCTAAGCCATTCTCACCTCTGAAGAAGGTTGACAAAGGACAGGGAAGAATGCAGCTGCCTTCTCTTCACTGCACGTCCTGGTTTTCTGCTGGGACAGAGCTAATTTTGCTCTTAGTAGCTAGAATATCGCTGTGTTTTGGTTTCAGTATGGGATTTGTTATGAGAACACTCATAACATACCCATGTTTTCAGTTGTCACTGGAAGTTGAAGGACTTTGTGTTTTGCTAGTCTACAAATGCAAGGTCTAGAGGGGCAAGGAATATTGAAATTTCTAAGACAAATTGGCATTTAGACATGCCAACGGGATGTTCCGTATCATACAACGTCATGTTCAGTATATTAATGAAGGCCTCTTGGGCTCTCACTATTCTGGGATTACGGCTTCGGTTTTTGGGATTGTCGCTTCTCTGGGATCATTGTCTGAGAACGGGCCAAGCTTGGTCAATTGCACTGTGCATCACTCATTTGTATATTTTGTTATTACTATTATTACCATTATTATTATCTTTATTATTTTAATATCATTATTATTTAAAGTTTTATTTTATTTGAATTATTAAAGTGTTATCTCAACCTACGAGTCTCCTTACCCTTACCCCTCCAAATCTCTCCCCTGTTCCCTAAGTGGGGGGAGAGTGAGCGAGTGACTATGTTTGGGTGCCAGCCAAGATAAACCACCGCACTGTCATGTTACACTGTCTGCAAGACCCTGAGCACCAAAGCTATGGACTCCCTGGAGTAACTGTTGGATGGTGGAAACTAACGTGTAGTTTCCTCAGTAGATCTAACTTCAACTCTGGACAATAATAGAAAATCAGTGCTGCAGAAGTGATTGAGCTGTTTATGCAATTTTAGAAAGGTACATTAAAACTGAGTTTTGTTTTCATTTCATCATGAAAACTTATTTCTGAAACACACACTACTAGTGTAATTTTTGAGGGGAACTGAGGGCCCCATATGCAGACC
>NW_010314645.1:0-1146 GCF_000700745.2 Antrostomus carolinensis | reverse complement strand
ACCACTTGGAGGAGGAAATTGTCCTCCACGCGTTCCAGGAACTGAGTTGAATTTTAATTTATTACCAATCAGACAAGAGGTTAATGAGAAGTAAACCCCAATCTTAAAATACCTCTCCCCACACCTCCCTGCTTCCTGGGCTTAACTCCCTATTTCCACCTCCTCCCCCACAGCGGCACAGGGGGATGGGAAATGGGGGTTGGGGTCAATTCATCACACGTTGTTTCCGCTGCTCCCTCCTCCTCAGGGAGAGGACTCCTTCCCCCACACCGGGTCACAGGTCCTGGCAGGAACCTACTCCAGCGTGGGCTTCCCACGGCGTCACAGCCACCTTCGGGCATCCACCCACTCTGGTGTGCGGTCCTCCACGGGCTACAGGTGGACATCTGCTCCACCATGGACCTCCATGGGCTGCAGGGGGACATCTGCCTGACCATGGTCTTCACCACAGGCTGCAGGGGAATCTCTGCTCTGGCACCTGGAGCACCTCCTCCCCCTCCTTCTTCACTGACCTTGGTGTCTGCAAGGATTGTTTTTCTCACATATTCTCACTCCTCTCTGCAGCTGCAAGGTGTGCGGGGTTTCTTTTTGTCTTCCCCTTTTTAATTATGTTATCAGAGAGGTGTTGCCAGCGTTCCTGATTGACTCGGCCTTGGCCAGTGGCGGGTCTGTAATGGAGCCAGCTGGCATTGGCTGTGTCGGACCTTAGGCAAGTTTTCTCTATAGGGCAAAACCCGCTACCAAAACCTTGACACGCAAACCAAATACAAGATATAAACTGTTGATTCTTTGATGTGTGTGTTTTCCCTGTAGAGAAAACTACAAAGAACTATGTACACTCTGGGATTCAGAAGGTCTGATTTTTCTCAAAATATATATATGAATAAATATGAAGTTTACAAGAAATCTCTTCTGGAGAGATAATATTAGTGATTGGTAACTATACTACAGTGGAAAAAAAAAGGCAAATGGGTTTTCTATGTAGTAGTTTTGCAGACTTTTCTGTCCTGTCAAGCCTGACGTGGAGCCTGTAGGTTAGTGGAGATACTTCCACCGACAGCAGGTTTTGGGTCTGTCGTCTGCAGTGCTGTGCTTCCCAATTTCCCAGCCTGTGCATTCCCCTGAGCTTGCGAGGTGTTTTAAGAT
>NW_010314644.1:0-202 GCF_000700745.2 Antrostomus carolinensis | reverse complement strand
CCTCTCGCTCCTGCCACTCCTCCTGGTCCTAACGTTCCTCCCGCTCCTGCCGAACCTGCAGGTCCTACAACTCCTCTAGCTTCTCCCACTCCTCTCGCATCACCCGCTCCTGCCTCTTCTCCCGCTCCTCCCCCTCCTACCGCAACTACCGCTCCTGCCGCTCCTCTCACTCTGCCGCTCCTGCCGCTCCTGCTGCTCCTCT
>NW_010314643.1:0-13423 GCF_000700745.2 Antrostomus carolinensis | reverse complement strand
ATAATAATAATAATAATAATAATAGTCCTTAATCACTAAAATATTCCAGCATATTTTGAAATGTCAGCACATCAGTAGTGACTTTTCAAGATTTTCATCTATGGTGCTGCATGTAAAAAAAAAAAATCCTTTATTTTTCAGGACTCTATGTTGATACCACAAAAGTCCAATCTATGGTACTTCAAAAAGTAACACAATGAAAGAAGCATTTATTAATTTTAATAACTTTTGGCATATAATCTAAGTACATTTACTGGTTTTATTCTATAATTAGATCGAAGGGAAGAGTTTCCAAGCAGCCTTTGGAAATTTTTCATGACACCTACAGCGGCATATTTATGTTTTTAATCCTATTTCAAGCAAGTTTCAGAAAATAGCTTTTTTTTTTTAATTGTAGTTCATCTTATATCAAGTAGCAGCACCTTTTTATTTTCATCATGCTTCTGATTTTATTAAGGGCTGTAGAAAAATATCTTAAGAGCAGCAGAGATGATTAAACTATTTACACACCTCACAAAGATAAATTACTGTGCTGCTCTACTTCATGTTTGATCAGCTCTAGACATCAATCAGCCAGCCAGAAACCATTCTCACAACAACTGTTGTAAAAACTGGTGGGGGTACACGTCTTGGCTCTGTTGGACAGAGCTTTTAATGGGTGGAGGGTTGGATTTTTCTAATTCTGTTCATGACTGAAAACTCAGCAATCCACCATGTGGTACAAGTAACCAACAACATTATTTTGTACCACGTATATCTGGAAGAAATCTACACTTGGTGGCAAGGAAAAGAAGAAAACATGAGAACATTGGCTATTTGGCTGGAGATAACCTGTAGGTGAAAAAGAACAACATAAATATACCAAATCAGTATGGGTATGCCATATAGAAAGTCAGAAATATACTCTGTTTGCACTCCACATTGCCTGGGCATCATGAGCTCCTGTTTCAAAATTCTGTGCCAGCACAAGACTCAGATGATGCAAAAGCCCCCAAGAAGCAGGGCATAATTAGTTCAGAATCATCATCCCACAAACACAGTTATACAGTTTCCAAACTGCAACTGAAACCTGCCTGCACCCACCCCACACACACTTCAAGGAGCTTCAATCGTAGCGTGTTCGATTGAAGAGGGAGAGCAATAGTCTCTAAAAACGCCCCCTGCACTTGGCATGAAGCATTTATATAGCACCATAGATGAAAATCTGTGAGTAAGACTTAATGAGGTCTCACTGCAGACTAGCCTGCAAACCTTATCACATTTATTTCATTTTTACAAAGATAAAAACAGAAAGAAGAATTCTTGAACTAATACTACAGCAGTAGGATAAAAAGAAAGACACGGGAGAGATCGTGATGCAGATACCCATTAGATAGTCCAATTTAGAAATGAAGCTATATAAGGTACATACACTGATAAATCACATTATTGCAACTCTGGTAGCTTGAGTAGATATAGCCAGTTCTACTACTGACTCTCTAACAACAGTAGGCAAATCACTTTACTTCTCTGCATCTCAGTTCTCCAACTGCGATGTGAACACTGTGATAGCATTCCTCAATTTTTTAAATTGTGGGGGTTTTTTGGTGGATTCTTTTGTTTTTTTTTGTTTGGGTTTTTTTTTTTTTTTAAAATCTTGAGTACTTTAGCAATGGCAAACAAATTCAAGACCATAGTGGAAAGTGGTGGAAAAAATAAAACATATCTTGATTAGTTCAATGTAGCAAGGAGTAAAACAGATTAAAGCAAAGCATATTGCATATGATAGAAGCAACAGGCCAAAACATAGAACTTAAAAGAATTACAGAACTGTCAGATTGCCCTACACTGAGTATGATGTAAATTACAGAGAGAAGAAAAAAAAAAAAGACACCAGTAAACAGAGGCATGAAGGAATCTGAAGGGAATAATAAATATCTCAAACAATGAATGAAGTCAGAACACACGCAAAGATGCTGCAAGAGGCGTAACACAAGTGGAAAAATAAACAGAGTAGGTGCCAGAAGTCCTGTGACACAAATTGTTTTGCATAAGAAACTTCACCACATCGCAGTAGGACAATTGAGGGAACAGCTGAAATGAGATAACAGAGCGATCAGAGGATCATTAACTATGACACGCTGAAATAACACAGTGCTCATATAGCAGGAACAAGCTAACAATTGCATTGTACCCAGCAGATGAAAGTTAAAGGGAGAGATAATCAGATTAAGGAGGATGGATGTTGAGAGAGCTCTTCACAAGTTAAACAGGGCACACAGTTAGTTGATATATATATATATATATTTGTTAAAAAGTAGGGACTGTAATCTGGTAAAAGGAAAGACTGATAACATATAGGCCAGAGAAAGTTGGACAGTGATTCACTTTCCTTTCATGTTTTCATTGACATGCTAAATCATGAGAGTTCTGTTAGTGCTACATAAATATAGCTATGCATTGTTAGAAATATAGCTATGCATTGTTAGAACAGCCTGGTGACTCGTCGTGATAAAACCATATTCTGCAATACCAGCGTGTACTGTTCCAGTATCTCTGTGTATTCTGAAAGTGCTGCACACAACATGCAAGTTACACTGGTCAGTAGCACCTTAAACTAGAGTCTTTGGGGGAAAATGTGCCTGTTAAAAAGGCTGAGGCACCTTCACAAAGTAAAACAAAGCCCAAAACACTGAATTTGAGCCCTTATGGGGACTCTTCTTCAAGGCAGAAAATCCTTCCCCTGTTCATGTCATACGTTCTTCTGAGGTTATGTTTCCTTTTATTATAAAAGGAATAGCTTCTTGCCAACCCACTCCTCACCTAAAAAAGTGCTGTAAAAGAAAAACCTGTGAAATGAATCCACATATAGGAGAATCCAAACCATTTACATTACGAAAGTTTTTGATTATAAAATCTTACCTCATCACAATCTCCTTCAACCATAGCATAAATAGCTTTCTTAACCAAGTTTGTACCTGAAATATAGATTTCAGTAAGTGTCAGAGTTGCAATGCAAAAGATGCTACTTTATATATGACTAATGTGTGCTACCTACGTGACATGATACCTAACGAAAGCAGGGAGGAAAGAAAGAAAGAAAGAAACAAGAAGTTGCAGTCAAGTTGCAGTCTCAAGTTTGAACGTTAAAATAATCCATGAAGTTATCCAGAGACTCAGCTTGAGCGCAAGATTCTTCTAATGCAAGGATATTAGAAACAGGCTTCTATGTTTAACATACTGTTATATATAGCCTTCCAAGATGTGATTCATTCCTTTTTGTTGCATTTAAAGTCAAAATCTGCTGGCACGTACTTGAAGGACATTCATCTTCCAAGGGAATTTCCTCTTACTAAAACAAATACTTCTATTAGTAACAGAACTTATGAAACCACTTTTCTTGTGGCTGACTCCCATTTGGATTTGCTAGTATCTAATAATATGGTTGAAGCCCATCCCTTCCCCTCAGTCAAGCATTAATTTAATTCTTTATCATTATTTTTCATCTATTTCACAACAGTTCTACAAATGTAATATCCCTACCTGTCTGTAGAATTGGGGTGAAATTGAAAGTTGATTTCAAAGTTATTAGTGGAAAAAACTGCTGTTCAATGAAATTGCATAAATCTCACTTCCATAAGAAGGCTAAGGAAAAGGAAAAAAAACCCCAAGGAATCTAGAGAATGTTTTAAAGTATTCTCAAAACTTTAATCAATTAATATGTTCATTGAACATACAACAAAAACTGTACTACATTTAAAACAGATCCTCAGATTAACAGCATACTTTGAGAAACAGCAAGGTGGCAAGTGTAGCAAATAGTCAACATACATAATGCTAAAGTAAGCGAGGCTTTAAATGTAATTTCTGTTTATATAATTCTAAAATAACGAACTGACTAAAGTGAGGGAAAAAATCTTGCAGAGTTCTTTGTAATAACAGCATTAGTTCTTGTTTACTTATATGAATCCAAGCACCTGCAATTAAATTATGGCAGGCTCCTTCATGACTCAGCTAAAAGGAAAGGAGAGAGTGTGATTTCTCAGTATCCTCTTCCCTCTGCTCCACTACAGAAACCAACAATGGCTTCAGAACTGCAGTGAAAGGAAGAAAAAAACACCAAACCCAAAACTCTACATGCTTGAATAATTCTGATAATATGTAGCGCTTCAAGATTTTTGTTTGTTTCTTTTAAGAGAAGAACAAACACAATGGTACCACTCTGCAATGTATCAACATATTTTTCCATTGCAATTTATTTTCTGTCTTTAATCACAAAAGCATGAGCTGTTCAGTATGAAGGAGTGGTGAAGCACATTTCTAGCCTTTAAAGCTAATGTCTACATTTTAAATTAAAAATGTTACAAAAATGTAATTTCACAATAACCAACACACACAAAAAAAAAATAAGTTCCATAAGAACAGATCTTTAATTAAGCCAACTGGGATAAATGGTGTTAGAATAAAAATCCCTTCATCAGGGCAAAACTGATCAACGAGGGAGGGGAAACTCCCTACCAAGACTGATTTGTTTTATCACATAACTTCCCACCAAAACAGATCTCCATTTCAGTCATTCAATTAGAAATACACAACTATTTTTCTTCACTTATTAATACAACAATAAGCTACATACATTCTCCCCAATGGGCAATATATGCATAATTGAAAGGGAAAAGCCAGGGAATAAGTTCACTGAAAAAAGATAGACTGAACATTACACAGAAATACAGTGATGAGGACACATATAAAAACACAAAGCAATTTGCACTGTTGTTATTTGACAGTGGTAATGGGCAGAGGTAAGGGGTTACTGATTCCCTTTTTTTTTTGCTTTATTGTATGCCAGATATAAATCTCATGGGGCATTTCAGATTACTTTAACAAAATAAAAAGAGCCACTGGGGAGCTTGTGTGGTCAAGTGAGGCAGGGATAACAGACAAACCACCACAGCTAGAAGTTCAATTCTGCTTCAATTTTTATGACAGCTACAGTTAGCCCAACTACAGGATTTAAGGAAGAAATAACAAAAAAGGCTATTCTTACCAATTCCTTTTCTTCTGTATTTGGAATCCACTGCTAACATGGCTATATAACCTCTGCGGAACATCTTTTTGTGCATATCCAGCTTGCAGACGATGGCACCTACACACTCCTCACCTACCATGGCCTTAAAGACAAACATACATGTATGCATTCTCAGTTTGTGATCTACAGTGCTACCAAAAGTAGTAAACCAGTTCATTTTAACTGAAACAGCCACAGAAAATTTGTTGCATAAAGCATTAAAAAAAAAAAAAAAAACAACCCAAAACTAAATCAATCTTTAAAATGTCTCCAAAAGTATCAATAAGATTAAAGGACTCTTATTTCTTTATTACATTCAAATAAAGTTACAGTCAATTAACAAACAATGAATTGTCCTAGAGTGAACCACAGTATTATCCATGAAGTCTACAGGAAGAACACATGTGACAGAAAAGGGGAAAAAGAAAGAAAAGAAAAAAAAAAAAGGACCAGGTTAAAGCATAAATCATCCTTTTACATGGGCTGCTGCAGAGGGAAAAAGTCCATTCCTGTTTTACAGTGATCTGAATTTTCATGTACAAGGGCTGTGGTAGATAACATGCTTAATTTTTGTCTGATTTTAATGTCAAGGCCACAATGGATCAGAGAAAAATGTTGCTGCATTTAATCTTTAGAAACTGCCATTTTCAGTCATATGACACCCAAAGAACAAACAAAAAAAAAAAGCACACAGTTAATTTCACACATTTTAACTGCTGGGAGATTTCATTTGTTAAAAGCTATATACTGACAGTTAATCCCAATAGCATTGTCACAAAAAGCATGGTCAAGCAGATGTAGTTATTCTGAAATATTAGGAAAAAAATAAAATAAAAAATAAAAAAGAACCCAACCTCCTCCCCAAACACTTATCAAACCACTTGCACAACCACTGTGTTCACCAAAATTTGACCATAAAACATATTAGAGACAGAGTGTAAGAAAAACTAAGTCGTATGTTAACTGAAGGATTAGGCAGCATGAGAAATTAATGACACTATAACCTGCAGCAGTAAAACTGAATAATGCTGCAGAGTAGGACAGCATCCAAGGGGAGAATGAATTAGTGTTCATTCAGGAAAGACTGACAGAGATAAAAAAGAAACTCATAATTGTACATATGGGTGTATAAGTGGATCCACAGGCTTTGATAGACCTGTATCTGCAGGGGGGAACTAGCCTTCGGCTCAAGGGTAGCAACTAAACCGGGACTACAGCACATGACTGGCACAAGCATGTGCTGCTGGCACAAGTGCTTCTGGAGAATCCAAATTTACAACAGTCAAGACACGTCAAACGAAAAGGACCTGCCAAAGCAAATATTGCCAGTGCAGCCCACCTGTGAACCCAGAGCTCGCTTCTCCAACGTCTATGGTATATACTCTATAGCCTCCAACTACCTGGACCTTTTTGTATACAGCTCGTAGGATAAGAATCCACGGAGAGAAGACTCCTGCAGATCACACTGCAGACACACTCAGCTTTTTCACTCCCAAGAAGAATAACATCTTCTATCAGCTCTACCTGGACGGTGTGTTATAAACTAAGTTAGCTGTCAACCAGGAGCTGTATCAAAGGTGAAATGAAACAACCCAAAATGCATGAGCTGCAGTTCCAAAACCCTATGATACAGCATGATCCCAACACCATTCCTAATATATTTTAAGCTCATCAGGCAAATATAATTACTGCTAAGTTTTTATTTGGCAAGGAAAACACATTTTTTTAGCAGCATACAAGAACAACCCTGAACAATCTAAAACAAGTGGGTTTTTTTAAAACAAAAACTGTAGCATGATCTAAATGGACTGAAAAACACAGCCTCTAAGCAGTCTTCCATTTGTTCTAAACCAGTTTATTCCATAGAAAAGAAAAGTTGTGCTTATACTAAAAGTCTGTATGCAAAGTGTCAGCTCAAGGCAAGTTTTGTATCTCGGTTCGGACCTGAGAAAAGCAGGGAGTTAAATAAAGAGTATCATCAGACAGACTGTTCATAACATTGCTATAATTATGCAGAGTACCTAGATGTAATCTTAGACCTCACTAAAGGGGGGGAAAAAAAAAAGCAGCACACCACAAACTAGCATATTATAGTTCTGCTTTGCCCCGAAGTGAACACGTGCAAATTGTTCATTGCAACAGTCACACGGAGAATTTTAAAGATTTTTTTATTATTATTATTATTATTTTTTTTTTTTTAAGAGTAGTGACATTCTAGACACTGTGCATCTCTGTTCCTTCTTGTTCAGGGCACTTTGCAGAAAAGCTATGTTCATGAATCATACATTTAAAACACTAAATGAACAGCAAAGAATTTTGTTTTGGTGATCAAAGAAGCAAATACCCACTGGTTTTACCACTGTTGCCAGAGAGCTGAATAAGGTATGACTTTGTTACCAGTTCCCCAAACACTTAAATCTATTTCTCTGTCTTTAGCCAAGTAAGTCTGCCAGTTAATCTACAGTTGTTCCACTCACAGAGGGAGTGCTGCATTTCCACCCCAATCAGAGGCTTTTTTGTTGCCTTTCCTTTCCTTTCTCCTTCTCTCCAACCTTATCTAAAGCTGGAAATGAACCTAAAGTGTGATGTAAAACTCTGTAATTTAATTCCCTGGAGAAGGTTTAAACTATGTAAATAAAAAAGAAATAAATCAAAAAAACCCCCAAAACACCAGATTGAAATAGGGAGAGTGGGGAGGAGAGAGAAAAAGTTCCCACACAACACCATTTATGAAAAGACAATCACGGGCCAAATTTTCATTTCAGGTATATGAGAGTTCTTCTAAACATACAAGTTTCTACAAACAGAATTCAGCCCAAGTTACTATTATATATAATAAATCCCACAGAGTACTATAAGATTTACTTCAATCTTAAGTTATTAGCAGGATTAACATACATGAATTCAAATCCACTATTTGCATCAACTTTGTTCTTATGAGTAAGTTTAAATGCTTAAAACAAATTAGATTCTAGTATCTTCGTATTGCAACCACGTATTGCTAGAAAAAATGTCTGTAAATCAGCAAGAACACCACTTTTCACAAAATTAAACAATTGGCTTTCATTTCATTAGCAAAGATGGCATGAAGTCTGTTGGCCACAGTCTGACGATGCATTTCATACCCAGATCCTGTGATATTTATAAACACACAATCACAGAATGGTGGGGGCTGGAAAGGACCTCAGGAGATCATCCAGTCCAACTCCCCTGCCAAAGCAGGTTCACCTAGAGCAAGTTGCACAGGATGGCATTTCTTCCCATTTATAGAAGATTAAAACAACCAACTAGTCCCTGAAAGAGACACATTTTGCGATTCAAATGCAGTCAAACCTGTGCTACTGCAACACTGCTTCCCTCTCACACATGCACCAAAACACATCCCAAACCATCACAGGAACAGCTCCCTATGAATCCCTTGGCTTATATTTAGCAATCATGTCACTGAATGCCATTAGGGGATACATTGAGGCTCATGGTTTTAACCTAAAGTCTGGCACTTCAGTCAGAGCTCTTTAGGATACTGGGTAAGTCACTAAGTCACTCTGTTTCCACCCCATGAAACTGGACACAAGTAATTCCCTCCTGAGCAAGGGCACTGCCAGAATAACTACACTGGCTGACCCAAGTTTTCACAAAGCCTCTGACAGCGAGAAGTGGAACAGCAAAGCCTGTATCTGAAACCACAATCACACCTAAGAGGAAACTGGAATACAGAGAGTGTTTGCAAATTGGGAATGGATGTTACAGAATTTCTTCCTCACTAGGAAAACTTCCCAGACAATTTCCTAACTTTTCTGGTTCTTCTTTTATGTCCCAAGTTTTCTAGAACTAAAAAAACCGGGGCAATGTCTTACAAGTCTTAATTTAACATGAAGTATGCTCAGGCTCTTGAATAAAATCCAACTTAAAAAAAAAAGGCAAAGCATTTGTATAAAACAAGATCTTAACTGCAGTCATTGAGGATTTACAACACATCTAAAACTACCTGCATGGAATTAATAGGTTGTTTTTAAACTTGTGAAAGTTTAAGTTATAAATGTACTATAGCGAGTGGCAAAGTTAAGAACTCAATAAAAGCACAGATTTTTCCAGATTCTTCTTAAAAGGCAGTTGAGTGATGCAGTATTGTGAATTACAGGAGAGGTTACAACACTCAGCCAGAACTCTGCTTTTATGATGTCCTGTCTTTCCCAAACTTTGGCACAGAGCAAGGTTTCCTAAGCTCACCTCTCCCACGCTAAAGTATTTTGAAAACAATTTTCTGAAATACTTAATGTAGCAGTTCTAAATGGAAGTTTTAGAACTTTTAACACTGCTAAGACTAGAAGCTGCAAAAATATTTTAATAGGAAGCTACAACTTGGAAAATGCATGTACAATCCGTATGGTGACAAAGCTGTAGCGATGCTTAAAAATGCTTCACGTGAAACAAAAAGGTACCGCTTTCCTCTGTCAAAAAATGACAGAGGAGTGGTTAACATAGGTCATTTAAGAGAAACTGGGCTGACAGAGCTCCTGGGAATAAGTAAAAACCAGGCATCCACACCTAGCACACAGTGCAAACCTGCTCTTCCAAAGACAGGGGACACCTGAGCGTAAGCAGATAGTTGCAGTTTGTGGAGAAGGTTATTTCCTTGCAACAGCTCAGCCAGATAATGCTGCAGGGACACACATCAGAACTGACCATCAACTACTCCCAGCCTCTTACTGTGAATGTCAGGAAGACAGTTACACTGATGAATCCAACATTAAAATGAAGAGGTTCTGAAGTTTCCTGGTTATTTCCAGATCCTTTTAAAGTGGAATATGATCTTCTTTTTTTTTTTTTGAGTGCACAGTTGGGAAGTGGTTTGATACAGTAAAACCACGCTAGTGACTAGTTAGGACTGGTCCTCTGCCTTCCCTCCAGCTGTGCATTCTCACCTCTTCCCTTACACCAGCACTGATGCCTGCAACATCCTACTATGAATATGTTTGGAGCCTTAAACCAACAGAAACCTGACCTAAAACACACACACACACACTTACAAATATATGGTGGTGGTGGGAGGGTGATCTCAGCTTCTCAAATTAGAGAAATACAAGGGCTGGCACAAGCCAGGAAGAGGTAGTTGTACAGAAAAGAAAAGAAAAGAAAACAACCCTTTTGGTTGCACTAGCTGTCAGTGCACCTTGGGAAGAACAAGCCAACACTCAGAAAGTTTCAAACCCATGAGATCATAGTTTCCAGGAATAATGTTAATAATGACCCCAGAAAACAGCTCTGCATTGACAGGTATCCAAAATCCTAGATAGCAAAATTATGGGGTTTAAGATGGTTTACTGAATAAATATCAACAAAGGACAATTGCTGATCATTTACAGGAAATACACACCCCATCTTCAAAGTTAAATGGTGCTAGTACTTTCCCCTCACACAGTGAGAAAGGGAAAGCAGCCCCATGACAGTGCCATGAAGACAGGTCAGTATTCAAAGGAAGGTTTTAAAAAATCTTGATAGTGAAATTCACCACTGACCCCCCTACAAGTATTTTTTCAAATACAATCAAACTGCAGCCTAACCCCCTCGCCCCAAGACCAAATAAAACCAAAACAAAACCTGAAACCAGAAGGGTATGAGGCCACAAGGCATTAAAGACAAATGATTCTGTGAGATCAGGCACTATGCTTCTGTTCACCATCCTGACACTGTTCTTGCTAATTGGAATATGCAGTCCCTGACTGAAGATAAATATTTTAAAGAGACTTATTAGATAGAAGTAGTTCAGGAATCCATTAACTGCAGGAACAAATTACATTTTATAGAACAGAAAGTCTTCAAGACAACCTCTAAAAAACAAACCTTAAAAATACTAAAACCACTCACAAAAAAACCCCCATCAAATTTCACTCAACATACTGCAAGAGCTTCACGTTATTCAGTAGATAACAATTTCCTGACAGCTTTAGACATTCATAACTACATAGTCTTCTCTACAGCTTTATGGACTTTACATTGTTCCACCCTTCAAAAAAAAATTGCCAAATACACAGATTTCAAGTAAAGTTTTGTTGAATCTTCAAGGTTATTAAAAAAAAGCCACTACAAAATAAGCTTAAGACACTTTCCTTATCTCTTATTCTTTGAATGTACTTGTTAAAAACACACATTAGAAATCATCTGTTTAGTCCTCTATCAAACAACTCTTTGCATAACAAAATTCTCAAGTTACTCTCTGACAAAAATAGCAAAGATTTAAAGCCTAAACAAACGCATTGTGATCTAACAGTATCCAACATGACCTTGGCATTACCAGTGATACACTTGATGTTGAAAGCATGGACATTTGTAGTTCACAAGCATTTCTTTTCAGTGTGAGGTAAATCAGTCACACACACATAGCTCAGTGCTTGAAAAATACTATTCTGCTCTGATCAGCATCCTTTTAATGGCAAACGTGACTTTGCATCAAACAATGTTTTCAAATCTTTCTGTATTTCTATTTTATTCCAGAAGGTAATGCTTTGCTCAACTTCCTACAATCCTACTGTATTCCCTCTTCAGGGTTTTAAAGAGGCACAGTTTTGAAAATCCTCCTATAAATCATATAAATCCTGCTATAAATTATACCAGACCCTAAACCAAGAACATTCAGGAAGTCTAAGGCCAGATGGATCCCATTAGCCTCACCTCCTGTACTCATATCCTATTAAAATTTTACAGGGATACTCCTGAATCGAAGGGTGTCTTGGCTCTCACTAAATCATACCTTTCAGAGAGGTGTCCAGCCTTGATTAAAACATCAAGAGAGAAGAATTCATCATTTACCTTAGCAAGGAAGTGCCACACACTCCCATAAAGGTTCTGTTCTGCAGACATAAGTTTCCCTATGAGTAAATCAAACACAGCTAAGCTCCCACTATGCACGTACACCCCTTGGGCCAACTCGGTTTCATATACCTGTGGATGGATTAGCAACCTAAAAAGCAGACTTTTCAACTGAGAAACAAGTTCTTCTCTCAGAAGTGCTCAAACATTTAGAAAGACAGAATGACAGCTAAATCAATCTTTTCAACAGTGCAGTAGGAAGAATATAAAACTAAATACACTGTTAATACAGCAGGACAACCTAAGCAGCATGAGAATTTCTGCATGCTCCACACACTGTCCCACCTGTAAGAAGCAATACAGTTGTACTTGTCTTTTTTCAAAGCTAGTACATCAAAAAGTCTACAAAACCTTTAACACTGTCTCTCCATGTATCACTGAACATTTACAGGCTAGCCACGCTGAAGTCTGTTTTAAAACCACTGTGCAAGAATTACTAAGCACTCATAAGACACTAGTGGGGCCAAGTACTTTCTTTTTTAAATACAAACCTCAGAACTGAGACAGAATAGAGAAAATGAGCTACCAAAGGTCACAAAAGTCAATGCCAAAACCAAGATTAGAAGCCTCAAATTCCTGGATGCTAGACCTGTGCTCAAACCCTTTCCCCACCACTTAAAACATCTCTGAACAAAAGTAGGAACTTCAGCCACATGCTTTACTTATACAAGCACAGGTCACAAGGGGACTTCATGAGGAAGACAGATAGTTCCAAAAAACCTTGGCCTTATCCACAAAAAGATTATCAGAAGTATTTCCACAAATGTCAACCCTTTAATCCTCTCCTCCCCATCCCCAAACCACTCCCAATTCCTGCCCTCCCTGCCCCCCTCTGGCACTTACCAAAAAGCAAAGTTGTGGCCAGTTGTGGATAAAATACCTATATGTGTAAATGGAGTAGGGTTCAGACAGATCTTTGGTGATCAGTCTCATGATATCGGGCATCTGCAGCTCTGACTCATATCGGACGTATCGTATCGTTAGGTCCTCCTCGGGCTGAGAGTCCGTTCCCGAGCCTTTCAAACTGCAAGCTGCTGCTAAGGACCTGGAGAGTAGCAGCAGGGACTCCTCCTCCTCCCCTCCTTCATCCCCCTCCTCCTGCTCTTCCTCCTCCAAGCCATGCTCTCCCTCCCCAAAGCCAGTCCCTCCTGCTAGTCCATTGCGGGCTGCAGTCTCAGCAGCAGTTGTAGTTGTAGCAGCAGGCTGGCTCCTGTCCCCTGTTGCTGCTGCTGGGGGAGAAGGAGGAGGAGAGGGTGCAGTCCTTCCCTGGGGAGGGAGGTGGTTGGTAAGGGGGGATGAGCACGGTGCTGTGGTCGGGGGCGATGACTGCTGCTGCTGCTGTCCGGAGCCCATTGTTTTGCTGGCTCGCTTGTTCTCCAGCCCCTCGGGGGCTGCCCCTGCCTCCGAGCTGAGGATCTTGCTTTTGAGGGAGGCCCGCAGGTGTCGCAGCTCGGGGCTGATGAGGCCGTTGAGCTGGTGGTTGTGGTGCGGGGGATGGTGGTGGTG
>NW_010314642.1:0-29797 GCF_000700745.2 Antrostomus carolinensis | reverse complement strand
TTTAAAAAGTTTGAGGACCCCTGCTCTAAGACAAGGGATTGTCTTTTAGCTTAGCCAGGAGCTAGTCCTTTGCCTTAAAAAATGTCTCATTTTTTGCCCTTCCATTTAGCTTACGTACAGCTATCATAGTTTGATCAGTGAGCAGAGGGACTCTATTCCTATGAGCATCTGCACACACACACACACACACAGAGACACACATCCTTCGTAACACCAACAAGAACGTAGGAATTGGAGAGAGACCATGTTAATCCACAGTACTTCCTCACTTCTTCTCGCTAATAGAGCTGCAGCCCCCTTAAAACACTGTCTTTGCTCTTACCTTCCCTCTTTCCCACTTGCAAATTTCTGTCTGTTGAGAGGTCAAGACTTCTCAGCCATTTTAGGAAATTACCTAAATTACCTTTTCTTTTCCTTTTTCAAAAACTTCCTGTGTGGAGTTAGGTTTTTATTCATTTTTTTAATGTCCCTCCGCCCCGTCGTGGTTAAAAAGGTACATTGGTTTTTACCTGCTTTTAAGCCTGTAACTCTATTTTAGGGAACCAGATGTTTCTCTACATTAAAATAGTCTCAGGAGGTTGCCAAATTCCTGGTTACACTGTGCATTTTGTTTCAAAGTTCTGAACTGGACATGGCAATGCTCAAGAATCAGCATGGAGTGGAATTCATTACAGATATGCTGATGTATGACAACTTGGACTGCAAATTGCTGCAAAACAACCAAGCATGCATTTTAATCTTAAATTTATTTAGAAGTTGTTTTAATGGAGATCACAGAATCACTGAATCACAGAATATTAGGGATTGGAAGGGACCTCCAAAGATCATCTAGTCCAATCCCCCTGCCAGAACAGGAACACCTAAACGAGATTACACAGGAAGGCGTCCAGGCGGGTCTTGAATTTCTCCGGAGAAGGAGACTCCACAACCTCCCTGGGCAGCCTGTTCCTGTGCTCTGTCACCCTCACCGTAAAGAAGTTTCTTCTCAAGTTTAAGTGGAACCTCCTGTGTTCCAGCTTACACCCATTGCCCCTTGTCCTATCATTGGACATCACTGAGAAGAGCCTGGCTCCATCCTCATGACATTCGCCCTTAACATATTTATAAACATTAATTAGGTCACCCCTCAATTTCCTCTTCTCCAAGTTAAAGAGCCCCAGCTCCCTCAGCCTTTCCTCATAAGGCAGATGCTCCACTCCCTTAATCATCTTGGTGGACTCTCTCAGATCATTTCTAATATTTTATTAATAGAACAAGAAAGAGAAGTCTAGAGTTTTCAGATATGAGTTTTAAGAAAAGCTATGGGTAGGTGGGCAGAAAACACAAAGAACTAATTCAGGGTGAAAAAACTCAGGCATATGGAGCCATATGGAGGATGGTCTAGGTGAGAACAAGAGAAAAATTCAAAGCAATTAGTTGTGAAGCTCTGGGAGAACAGCATGGATATGAATTTATGAATGCTGCTTGTCTCAGTCTCAATTTGGATTCAGTTTATCCTTTATCCTCTTCTCTTCTTACTTCCTTTAGTAGTACAGAATAATAAAAAAAAGCAAATCTTCTTTTTCTTTCTTGAATAGGAATTAATCAAATTGACTGGTTGTTCTGCATGATACATTTTGTTGTGACTGTATTTTTGCCAACACATGCAGATTTGATGTGTTGTGTGATTACTGTTTCTGCAAATCTCAGGCACCTAATAATTTCTTTTCTTAAAAGTAGTGAGAAGAGATAAGACTCAACTAGACTCGGAACCAAAGTATGTGAACTTATGCACGTTTGATGCAATGCTTCAATATTACACATACACATCTGTAGACATATAGTGAGCTGCTTCACTGGACAAAGGAGCTGAAACTTCTTGTACTGTTAAATTGATGTCAAGGAAAGTTTTGTCTGAGCTGTATTTGAGAGCAATGTCTATAAGTTATCAAAATATTGTAGTGAAATGACTGCATGTCCTAAGTAGATAGCAATTTTCCTATTGGTTTAGACCCGCTATTGATAAGAAAATCTATACAGATTTGCATTAAAACAATGAAATCAGTTTGAATTCACAATCTTTGAAATGTCCATGGTGAGTTTTGACAAGCTCTAAATCTAACTGTGACAAAAAACAGGATAAAGGAAGTAGAATACTGACAAGAAGGGTTCAGGTTCAATTTCCAGGTATCTTATAAATAGGCTGTATGGTCTCAAAAATATACAGAACTATATGTTACTTTCTCAGTCAGTCCCCTGCTACCACAGGTAGCTGTGTCATACTGTGCCTCTTGCAGACTAGGTGATCATTTCTGCTTACAATATTATCTATCTCTAAACCTGAATAACTACAAACATGTTAGAAGGTTTAAATAATATTGGAAAATATTTTGAGATCCACAGATTACAGATACTAAGGAAGTCCAGAACATTTAGGAGTTGTAATATTGTTGTATTTATCAGTGTTTTACTCTTGTACTTTGATCTTCACAGTCACTTTCCATTTCAAAGCAATAAAATACTGAACAATTCCCTCAGATGTGGTTTCTGCATAAGAATACTCAGTTCTTTCTGAAACACCCTGCATGACAGCACTGGGATAACAAATAGGCATATGGCTGAATTATGAAAAATTGGGATTGTATAAATGTAATTTAAAATATTATATCTGATTTCCCTATTTGCTCTGAATAAAGTCAGTTAAGAAAACAGTTTGTATTTTTCCTTACTGGAAATGTGATTTGGCTAGGGATGTAAAGCTAAAGGTATGCTTAATTCCTTGGCTAATCAAGACCTTATGTACCTACCACTATAAAAAACAGTAAATCCATATGACAACATGTCTACATTTCCCTTTGTATTTATTAGCCATCACATCAGTTTACAGTTTATCAAAGACCCAGTTGTTTTTGATTCCCAGACACTGGTTGTAAGGAACTGACTAAAAGACCAAATGCCACTCACAGTTATTATGTGTGTGGCTCCATTAATTTAAATGGACCCACTTACATATGTAAGGTAAGAAACATTTGGCCCAGGAACTCAATCCCTTCAGTATTATAACCTCCTAATTTTCCAGGAGTGGCTCTGCTATCCCACAGAAAAAGGAGAGTTCTATTCAGATCTAATATTCATATACTAGGTAATATATTTCTATATGCTCATTTATAACTGCATAGATAGCAAAAATGAAGATGCATGTTGTCATAACACAGACAGTATTGGAATGCTTCTGCAGCTTGCTCCAATGTCTATGTTAAAATGCAGAGGAGAAATGTCATAAGTACATTTCCTGAAATAGAATAGCACATCAGTAACAGTGTTTAAAGAGACTCTGTTCATAAATGGAATGTTCGTTTCATTTACACTGAACCTGAGGTGGATTTTTTTGTCAGGAGGGAGGGGGAGAGAAGAGGGAATATTGCCGAGTGAGTGAAGATGGGGATGGTTGCAAAGAAACATTTAGTCAGTAAAACACCATGCTTTCTCATAATGTCATGCATCTCACTCACAATAATTCTTTCTTATTAACTGTTTGGGAACAATTTATTTTCCTCTCAGGCTATGCAGGCAAGTGCAAGTGTCGCAGGCTCTGGTTGGAGCTGATAAGCCATCCTATAGAAGCAACACTGCTGGCATGATGAGATTTGTTAAGAGGACAATATCCCATTGGCTCAAACAAACCATGCTGTATATCAAACCTATCAACAATAATATCTTCAAAATAATGCCTTTATGTATCTGCCAGCTGGCACAGAAAGCTCTCTGGTGTTCCTTTGGAAATGTGGGGGGGTTTTTTTTGTTTTTTTTTAATTTTATTTTTGGGTTAACATACACAACAGTTGAATGCTCACCTAGTCTCTCTTGTATTTTACAGCATTTTCAAACGCAGCTTCTAAAAACACTAAGCAGAAAACTGTACTAAATAAAACATTAAATGATCAGTCACTTCTGTAAAAGAAAAATCAACCTTTTCAGCATAAAAAAATTTAGCATATTTCCATTATAAATTATTGCTATATCACTGTTTAGAATGTTTTAACTGAACTCTATGATCTTAAAAGCGTGTACATAAGCAAAAAACTTCTAATCTCATGATTAAAACTGTGTCTCCATTATCATCATCATTGTTTTTGAAACACCATTTTTTTCTTTTCAAGTGATTCTGTTTACTATTTATAAAACTGTTTTGGATGTCATACATTCAAATACTGAGGAACAAATTCTGCTTAGATTTTTTTATTTTAAAAAGAAATGCTAAATTTTTTCTAATGAAAATTTGTATTGGTCAAGGTCAGCAGAGTTTGATTTATTTTGGGAAACTACTATCAAAGACAATAGAAGTTTGATCATAGGAAGTAAATTTGCATCTCAAAGAGATCTAAAAGACAAAAAATGTGAAAGTTATTTAAAACTACAGACTAAAGCTTACTTTTATGTATCTAATATTCACATTCTAGCAGGAAGAATGAAAATCTCATAAAGTTTCCAGGAGAGTATTTCTTGTCAAATCTTTTGATAAGTCTCAAGTTGAGTAGTTCAATAATAGTTTGAGTGGCAATATCATTAACTATTCTGACAGAAATTCTGTTTCTCTCTCCACTCATTTAATTACAAACATTTCTGTGAAAATAGAATTTGAGTGGACTGCTCAGCTTAGATCATAAATGCTGTTCTCCCTGCAGAATTTAATATATTCAAAAATAATTTTTTTACTGCAAAATTTGGAAGTATCTCACTTTTCAGTGTAAAGCACAGCTTTCATATCTATAAAATGGGAACATGAGTATTTCTGTACTAAGGGATAGGGAAGGTGTATTGAATATAAGAGGCATTCCTCTCACCATTCACCGGAGCAGTGTAAGCAGACAAACACCTCCTATTGCAATGAAAATTAACATAGTATTTCATTCTTCTTCAGACTCTGTTTTTCTGGGATGGGCTGAAGGTGTCTGTCCTGCTCATCAGCTCCTTTTCCTGCTGCAGTCTTGACATTACCTACAACCTTACTACCATACTGCAGCTCCTCTCCGATTCCCAGAACCCACCTGCCAAATCTAATGAATCAGAGTGAAGCTGCAACCAGTTGGATCTATGTAAACAGTAGATGTGGAGGAGGCTGAGATTAATGAACAAGGAGGACTAAACCCACTCCTCATCAGAAATCCCACATTGCAGGCACACTTTATCATGTCAGCATTCACATATGGAGCCATCTCTGGAAGTCAGCCACACTGACAGGGGGCAGGAGCAGCTTGTATATACAGTCTCTGAGCCTTGTGTGGAGAATACACACACACACAGGGGTGAAAGGTGGGTTTACTTCAGCTGATACTGTCACTACAGCAAGAGAAGTAATTTTTTTTTCTTTTCTTTTCTTTTTTTTAGACTTAAAATCTGGTAGGTATCTCCATGATTACAGTTCACTGTCAGTCTCCTATCTTCAGCCTTTTGATGCAAAATCATTCAAACATTGGAAGCACCTCTAGTACTTCCCCCTTGCTTTTCATCCAGCTCCACACAAGCAGGGCATGGAAGAGCAGTGTACTTTTGTCTCAGCCTTGCACAACACAAAGATAGCTGCTTCTCCAGAGCTTGCATGCCCGCTCACTCAAGCGAAATAGTCTGTTCTTTTCAGTGGTTCCCAGACAGCAGGTTTTGAGCTTGGGCTCAAATAAGCATGATCCATTTAGTCATGATGGACAAGATCTGAGGCTCTAAGCTACAACCCCATTGTGTAAAAAAGAAAAACTACAGAAGAAACAAAGTTCCATGAAGTTCAACAGTTATGCTGCTGGTTGAAAGACTGTTTTGCCTTGCTTCTCCACAGATACCCAACACACAATGGAGCATTAGGCAGCTCCACCTCCTCTTAGTAAGATGAACCTGTTGGAAACATTTAACAGGGAGCTCTTACCTCCCCACAGTATCTGGGCTGTGATCTGTCATCTTCTTTGCATGCACCACTCAGTGGGAAGAGGGTTTTTTTTTAATTTAAACTTGAATGAATGCAGCCTTTTCCAAAATGAAATTTATTTACTATTTGGCACTTTTTGATTCATGCAAGCAATTTACAAAGATTATACTCACAGTGTTCAGTTCAACAAAACACTTAAACTCATGACTAACTTTAAATTCATCTCTAATAAAACATGTTAAGAACATCATTTCCTTACCGTAGCATAGCTGATACCAAGAAGCAAAAGCAAAACTTTCCCTGTTAAAGGACACTTCACACTATTGAAATGCTATTGATAGCAAGCAAACCATTCATGAGCAGGTTGAAATTTATCTGTATAAAGAGCTAACAAAAAAGCCAACTAGCAAAATAATTTTTTAATAATCACAGCTTGATACCATTTGTTGTACTGCAGCTTAATTTTTTCACACACAAAATGGCACCAAGAGCTAGTCTGGAATATTTTTAGCTTAAATTGTCTCCTGAATTCCTTTCATAAATATATATCTTATGCATTCATCAGGACAATATTCTGTATACTTCTAGGCCTCAAATCTTGTGTTTTACTTTGCTTGCAGTCTTAAAGAATCATTCACACTGTCCACAAAATGCAAACTGTCTTTCTGGCAGCTACAGCTCTCAAACTTTTTCTTAGTTTTCACTCCTTGTCTATCACATCCTTAGCATTTATGGCATTTATAGCATTCACATCTTCATACCATCATCCAGATAGTGACTCCTAGAGAAGACATGATATTTGGTGTCGTGCTCAAGCTTCCCACTTAAGTGTATCTCCAGTTTATCCTAAGACCTGATAAACTGGTATATAGCACTGTTATCCGGCATACTGCCATACTGACAGATGGGCATGAGTTTAAGCAGCCAGGAGACAGAGTATGATATCTAATATGCATTTCAATTGTTGCTTTCCCAGCCAGGAATGTCACATCTGCAGCTTGTTCCCAATGCTTACGCCTGTGGCTAAGGAGATACACCATCACTAGTTCAGCACTGAGGTATATTCATTTAGAAAACTAATGTCTTGTTGTCCCTGGCATGAGGCATGATTTCAGAGATTTAGGATTTACTGTCTACAGAGAAGTCCCTTTGTCTTTGACTGTCTACTAGTGGCTTCCATTGAATTATCTGGTAAAATCCACAGTGTGTCAACTGAGAGGGTGAAGAAGGTGTCCAGAAGTACTAACAAGATGTGATTAAGTTTTGAAGCAATTTTTTTTACTGATCCATAGCACTGAATGAATGGTGTAATACAAAATCCTTAATATGCCATCAAATTGCAGAGAATCACACAGAATCATTTAGGTTGGAAGGGACCTCTTGAGATCATCTAGTCCAACCTCCCTGCTTAAGCAGAGTCACCTAGAGAAGGTGGCCCAGGACCATGTCCTGACAGCTTCTGAGTATCTCCACAGATGGATTCTCCACAACCTTTCTGAGCAGACTCTTCCAGTGTTTGACCACTCTCACAGTAAAAAGCTTTTCTTGTGTTCAGGTGGTATTTCATCTTTCTTAATTCTGTCCCTGACTTCTTGTGCTGTCACTGAGCACTACTAAGAAGAATCTGGCTCCCTCTTCTTCATTATCTCCCATCAGTTATTTTGCACAAATTGCCCTTGAACCTTCACTTTGCTGGGCTAAACAGTCCCAGTTCTCTCAGCCTTTCCTTACAGGAGAGGTGCTTCAGTTCTTTCATCATCTTCATGTCCCTTCACTAGATTCTCTCCAGCATGTCCATGTCTCCCATGTACTGGGGAGCCCAGAACAGAAACCAGCACTCTGATTGTGTTCTCACCAGTGCTGAATAGAGGGGAAGGATCACTTCTCTTGACCTGCTGAAAACACTCCTGCTAATGCAGCCCAGGATACTGTTGGCCTTCTTTTCCATGAGGGTGCACTGCTGGCTCATGGTCAGCTTGTTGTCCACCATGACCCCAAAGTCCTTCTCTGCAGAGTTGCTTTCCAGCTGGGTGGTCCCAACACAAGTCGTATACATTCCTCCCCAGATGCAGGAATTTGCATTTCTCTTTGTTGAACTTCAAGAGGTTCCTCTTAGCCCAATTCTCCAGTGTGCTGAGGTCCCTCTGGATGGCAGCAAAACCCTCTGCTGTATCAGCCACTCCTCCCAGTTTTGTATCTGCTAATTTGCTGAAGGTGCACTCTATCCCATCCTCCAGATCATTAATGAAGATGTCAAACAGCACTGGTCCCAGTATCGATCCCTGTGGTACACCACTAGTGACCAGCTTCCCTGGGCCTGACCATTCAGTCAGGTTTCATGTCTAACGCTTGTGTACTTCCAATGAAGGTTTTCAGAAGCAGATTTCTATACTAGACATAGAAATGTACATAGTTCTTTTTTTCTGGCTGCAGTGTATGCATCCCCAGAAGTTAAGCTTTACTACTGAGTCCAAGCTATGCAAAACAACATGACAGTGCCAAGATGTATCCTTCTAGAAATAATCAATTTCATTCCTACTTGGTAGTTATGTTAATTCTCATCTTTCTGTTCATATACAATTGTGCCAAAGTAGGTGGTAACTGGGTGTGATTTAACTTTTCGTCAACACACAAGAGTAAACCAGAGCAACCAATTTCATCCCAGACAATTTAGATTCAGTTGCCAAGCACAAGTGGAAAATTGTGAAATGTGGTTTGCTAAAACAATTTCAGTAGAAAAAGATAAGCAATGTGCAAAATGAAAGGTCTGATGACTTCCACTAATTAAGTCTCAACCAAAATGTTACTGTAGCTCTCATTAATTTGTCATCTTTCTCTTTTAAAGTTAAATTGAAATAGATATTTTGTGTGAATTTTAAGAATTTTTTTTACCAGGTGAATCACAGTTTAATCATAAGGATGTTATGCTCTCACTTATGCTACCATTCGTATCACTAATTTTTAAGTGACCCATAAAAAGACAAAAATTAATGATGCTATACTATCTTTTCACCATGAGTATTAATTTTTTTTTTTTTTTTGCTGACGCTGAATTCATGAATGCTCTCTGAAATGGCAGGGTTTGGTTTTGACTCTCTGAAACTCTGGATCACTAATTTAATACTCTGCATTGCTTTAAAAGGCATCCACAGCAAAGTGGTAAAATTCCTTCTGATACCTCAGACAATAAAGTTGGTAAAGGATAACAATGCCACCTGGGAAGAAACTGAAAACACATTCTTCAATTCTTGTAAGTCAGATCAAAATTGTAACATACTCTGTATTTGGAGGCAAAACATCAAGAAAAACTATCAGAAAGGGACTTGTCAGATACCAAACTCAAAGTGTAAGTTATCAGGATCAGAAAAAAATTATTTCTATTTTTTACAATTGCAAAGTAAATAGCTCCACAAGATTAAAAAGACAGTAACTTTTAAGTGGGAGAAGCCCTTGTATTTGGCAAGTGACTGTATTTCTTTTTGTATAAACTATAGTCTGTAATTCATTTGTATACGTAGAGACATAAACATATCTTCTTGTCAAATTGCATATATCAAAGTTGTCAAAATAGTCCTCCACATAGGTTTATAAAATGATAGCACATCATAGAGTTATAATATTTACTAAATATAGCAAAAGTTGCTTTTGAGTATTTTCTCTCTGCTATACTTTTTGCTGAATGATCAGCTTTTAATATTTAGAGTAAAACCTTACAGAAGACAAAGCTGCAAGAGAAGTCATAGATTCCAATAACCCTTTGTCCATCTCTAAACTTTCAACTCTGTATTTCTTTTATTTCTCAGATGAAATGAAGTGCATCAAACCCAGTTAAGTTTCTGCCTTTTAAAACACCAAAGGTGAAAAGCAGGGAAGCTGTGGATAATGCGGTAAGCAAAAAAAAGCTCTGTGAGAAGGGAATCTTTGTTCTGTATCATCCATTGTAAGAAAAGAAAAGCAGCTGCTCAAAAAGAGAAAAGAGAAACTATGTTTTCTTTTCAAATATGAGGAATAATAAGTTCTACAAAAGTATATGTGTGATATGTAGATCAACACTGAAAAAGTATTGTAACGGAGGTAGTGGGTAAGGGTGATGATGGTTATGGTAATAGAACAAAGGTAGAAATATTGCACAAGGATACTTATATTGGGCAATACTGAAAAATATTTCCAAACAACATTTGAGGACAAAAAATTACGGGTATTTCCCTAAGCAGTTAGCAAAATTTAAGTTAATGTCTAGATTTTTGCTAAGATCAGCTCTTCTGTGTTTAGCTGATACGCATGATTTATTTACTATCTCAAGAAATTCCCTTACCAGAGAAGACTGTCCATATGAGTCAGGGTATTTGTTGCAGCCCCCTCACCAGCCTGGCCCTCAGTTCCTAGTGTTGGAGGCACACAGACAGAAAATTTATTTACTATTCCTGAAGCCTGCTGAAATTCACATCTCACTGAGGACCCGGCTCTGTAGGCCATGACCTCCCTCACAGGCTGACCCCATCTTCTTCTGGAATATATTGGGAAATTTTTCTTATTGTTGGTAATTCATATTCATTGCTTTTAGATGTTGCCCTGCCCTCCATCCTTCTCTTCAATGGACTCGGGATCAACCACCACCATAACAACCTTCCTAAAGGCACTTATCTAATCTCTCTTCATTATTCCATCTGAGCTGGGTTCTGCTTTTTGGGCTATGTGTGGATTTGACTAGAGTTCCTATCACTCCTTATTAGAATTTTTACTCCCCAAATTGCCTTGGTGGACACAAAATATCAAGTCCCTTTTTTTCAAGTACTCGTCTGTACTTTTCTTCCTTAGCAAACTGACCAAGTTGATGTTCATCTAAAACACCTGGCCTGGTACAACTAAAACAGGGTCTTTCTTAGTAGCTAAATAGAGATAATTCTCCACAGACAGAGAAGAGAAGAATTTGACCTCTTTTTCCATGCCTGAACTTCCTCCCTCACCAATTTTTATTAGTAATTAATGATCTTAGATAGCAAATTATCTCATTACTGAAACTGGGGGTTATTATTTTCTATTTAGGTTTGTCCAAATCTGGCAACCAGCTGTCTAAGGAAACAGAAACACTATTCCTTGGTTTTTTGAGCCAAAGATACACCACTAAGGCCATATAATAATTTTATTAAGAGCTTACAAGTCATTGCATGGGGCCTTATTACCTGTTTCTGAAAATCATATAAAAATATGTCCATATTCTGGTTGTATTTCTTACTTTTCTCAAGTAGTAGCTAAATTTTAATATCTTCTGCTGGAATTCATATTGATTCTACAATTATCTGACTTATATTTCCTTTCTAGGACAAATTGGTCACTGAAAAAGGACCTCAGAGACAAGCTGTTATCAGGCATAAACATGAACAGAATACTTTCACACTTTTTCCATTTTATCTTCCTTTTTCAAAACTGGGTATATAGCCGCCTCTTTCTGAAAAGCCCTCAGGTTTCTTTTCAAACCTCCAAACAAATGAAATGAATGCATAGAGAATTTGACTTCTCCCTTTGTGTGTTTAATACTTTGGTGGAATTCAGTGGGTTGATAGCAGAAGCTTTGTTGTTTGAATATTCCTGATGCCTCTTGGAACCTGTCAAAATTCAGTTCCTCAACAGTGAGCTCAACCAGTGGTTGAGCACCTTTACTGAACTCTTCATTAAAGCACTCATCAAAATATCTCACCATCTATCTATAACTGCATTCTGTGTAAATGTGTATTCGATTTATGTAATATTTCCAATTTTTGTGCTTTATCAAGCTTTGTTGTTGTTAATATTCTTGCTTCCATATGGTAACATCCTCACAGAATGACCTCACCTTATTAGTATGTCTATCCTGTTCCATCTGCTGTACTAAGCTAGGCAAGTATCATCATTTGCATTGTTTTATCAGTCTCTTGGCATTTGTTTTATCTTGATCATATTCCTCAGCAGGAGTCTGACTCTTGTTCTGAACACATGCTGTTCTTACACTGCTGGCAGACAGTGTAAATAATTAACCTTTTTACCATTCAGTTTTGCCCACAAAAACGGCTTCAAAAGGCATTTACTTTACCTTCCTTTACACTTGCCCAGAGCACAGAAATCACAGTCTAAGCCTCTCTGTTGACCTTGTCATGCAGTCATACCAGCCACACTGGAATTAACCAGAGTTTCAACCATCAGTCAACCAAGTACAAGTTGCATGGGCTTAGTGACAGGACCCAGAATCCAGGCAATATCAAGTGTGAGTTTTATCCCTCTTTCTTTTTCCACATTTTAAGCAGAGAAGCAGCTGACTTATTTTTGGCCAACTGTACTTTTCGCAGGTATCCTTCTGCTTATATGCAGCGCGCTCTAGAGTGCTAATCGCAGGCAATAAGCCCTTCATCTGCTCAGACAGAGGCCTATTAAGTAACACACTTTTTTGTTCTTCCCCAGCACTTCCAGGTAATTAGATTCCAGAACCAAGGATGCAACATGGCATTACCTAAATAGAGTATGATCTTCACCTGGGATATTAAATCAGCACAGCTCTGCTGACATCACTTTATACCAGCTGAGGATGTGGCCCATTGATTCTTTGCTGAGACATGAGCATAATCAGTACCATTAATATCTTGCCAGAAGGCGCTAATGCTACTTTTACAGCTTATTGTTTTTTGTAATTTTTCCAATTGTCTTTGCTGTTGATTGAAAGAGGATGCTTGCATTACTGATTTCAATGAGGCTTAGAAGAATAAGAATGCAAGAAAAAAAAACAACCAAGGCTTGCATGTGGAGACACTTCTGAATTTATAGTATATTTGTTGGTTCATCTAGACTACATTTGGAAGGGTGAATTGGTGCATAATTTGTGGCAGTTCTATGAGTTGTTTTGTGCCATGCATAATTTTACCAGCAGATAAAATTGTTCTATGTAAAAGTAGAAAGCCTCACACTCTCCTTCACTCATCTGATTTAATAGGCAAAATAGCCAAACAGTGAAAAAAAATGCAGGTCAAATAAAGTATTTTGAAAAAACAGTGTTTTATTCAATAAACAATCCTGTAATCTTTCACAGAGTCAGTTGCTCTGAGAAGAGGTGAAATAGACGAATTTACTGAGTCAGTCTAAAAATGAGATCTCTGAGCATACATATTTCCATTCCCATATCCTACAGCACACATGCTTAGAAAACATGGGACACATTTTTAATGCAGTAATATGTATTGATTGTTCCCACTAACAAGCCCAATGAGTTTCCACCAGTTTGAGCTCTGGGTCTCCCAGATTGTGACATGACATGCAGACTGCCAGCCAGGATCAGGAAATACTTTTTCCCTACTGAAGGCTAGAGTAGGGTTTTCAGTCTTCCTCAGGTTGTCTTCAAGGGTGTATGAACCGACATAGGCAGGATGCAGGAACTACCACAAAAACCATGGATAAAATGCAAAAAGCAAATTTATTCTCGTTACCTCACAAACCAGTGGATCCCCGCAGCAGCACCCAGGGCAGAGGCACGTAAGTGGGAACGCAGGCACCACAGAGCTTGGTCCTTGCTAGAGTGGTAGCGAGAGATTCCGAACCTGCTGCCTTCACCTGTATATATCAGGAATTTTTAGCAGGCAGTAGTTTTACATTGTGCTTTGATCTTTCTCATAGCAGGGCAGGAATCCCAGGTGTGTTCAGTGTGCCCCTGAGTCTATCCCAGGCCTATGTTATCTAAAGGCAGATGTTCTATTTGTCAAGCACATAAGACTAAACAGTGATTACTAGTGTGATGTATGTTTTTCAACACCCCAGCTGCAAGTAGCTTGAGCATATTTACAGTCCTCCTCGCTAATCTTCCATTATATTCCCACAAAGTAGTATGTAGTAATACCCAGCACAAAATGGCTGTTGGTTGCTGGGTACCTTATTACTGTCAAAGTGGTAGGGAAAACAACAATTTACCTAGACCACTTACTTGGAGAATGCCATGAATTCTTGGGGAAGCCAGTGAAGACTTCTGCCAGTGCTTTGTTAATTTCCCAGTTTGATGAAATGTGGCAAAAGGCAGCCAATTTAGCTGTAATGCCTTTGATGGCTGCAAAGGATGCTATATGGGACACTTACATTATTACATGAATAGCTTTCTTCCCAGTCGGCTGAACGTGTCCAGCTCTGAAACTGCAGAACACGTACACATAACCTTTGGGTATGGCTGGGTTTTATTCCCAGCAATGTCCTGGCAGCAGGACATTGTAAAAGTTCTGTTGAAACAGGTTTTCAGACATGCAGCAGGACTCAGCAGAAAGAAAGATAGTTGCATATTATCAGTTGAGGCCCTCTGGGAAAGCAGCTACATGGACATCAGCCAAACCAGGAAATAAACACTATATAAAATGTCCAACCATTTTGATAGCCAGCTTAAAATGAGAAAAACAATGAAAGGCAGAGTTTAAGCTACCGCTTCATCTTTAATTTATATTTTTCTAGCAGTCCAGATGTTTTTCCCTAGAAGTTTGCGGAACAGGAGAGGAATGGAAATAAACTAATGGTGGGGCATGCAAATATGAACAGTATTTTCTAAAAAAACACCCAGACAAACAAACCCTCCATGTGGCATTTTAACAAAAGTAGGTAACCACACCTGATGTGTGTATTTTATTACCTCCTCTGTCATAGTATAACTGGGTAAATTAAGATAGTATTTACTGACATAAAGGTATCTTAGTGAAGTATTGGGATTTCTGGATTTTTTTTACTTAAGGACTGAATTCTAGGATCTTCAATATATTTTCAATGTCATTATAAATGAAGTGAGAGAACTATCTATTGATTTATCTCAGATGTTTATGATCTAAAATTGTGGAGAAGTTTTTTCAAATCATATATACAAATATATATGATACAATAAATGACACCTGCCTAATGCAGCTTCTAAGTGCTCTGCTAGGAACACTGTGCCTTTCTCCTCTGATTTAATGGAAATTTGTTACATTCAGCCAAGTACAGTGAAGTGGAGACACTAGGTTCTTTCTTAAACGGGGGGAAATACAAGCCCCGTTACCTTTACATTTTATGAGTTGCTGGCTCTTTAGTGTTTGGCAAGACAAATAGAATTACATACTGTGAGTGACTCAGAACAGAACTTCACTATCAATCACCTGCCTGACTCTGCACAAATTCTGTAGGGCATTCAGGACATTTTGCTGCCTATGAATATTTTAGACAAGATGAATCCCTAAAAGCTTCCTGATGGATTAATACTGGAAAGTAGGACTTTTTCTTGTTTTAGAGCTGTTTGTCAAAATACTATTGCCACTACAGCTCTGCAGTAGAAGCATGTCTCTTTAAACGAAGAAACTAACATTGCTGTTAGTCTTTAAACGAAGAAACACACCCATTGCCTGGGGAACATTGCTGACTCCCTTTACCACATTTTTCATTTGAAAGGAATGATATTTAATATATTAATATTGTATGATCTATAACAGCAGAAAACGGAGAGCTGCATTAGCTTCTAAGCTTTTAATAGGGGACTAATGAAAGTGAACAACAAAGGATGCTTTAATAAAGCCACATCAACATCCAGAGTCATCCAAGGTGCAGGCTCTGGACCTGGGTCTGTTGGAAATCTCCGAAGGTTCCCCAGCAAAAACTATAGGAAAAGAGTCCCCCATACCGTTCAGGCATATTCTCTAATCCCAATAAAACTGTGTGGGGGTTGACTGTCTTTTCATAATGACAAGCCACTTTTCTTGAAACCTTTCACTGCTAGAAACTCTGGAAAGGGACTGTTCTATGCACAGAAATTACTCTCATTACTCCAACATACAAGCTCATCACTTCCAAAGTGCATACGATGGAGAATTGCTCTGTAAACACATTTACTTGCCCAAGGACCTCCAGCCACTACTGCAAACAAGGCCTCCAAATTCCTTAAGATAACTCTATCAATAGTGATCTTATAATAGGAAATAACCTTATTTTGATTTTATATTGACATATTATTTAAGAACTGAGAACTTTATTTTAAATAAACTTTACTTCTGCTCCTCCACACATCCTCAACCGACTGTTCCAAAACTTATAGAATAACTTTGCTCTGATTTGTCATGCTTTGCTCACACTGGGGAAATCAGAATTACTGTTTGACCCATCTTTTTTTTTCAAAATATAATTTTGTTTGCATCTGATTAATTTAATTAATTATCTGCCCATCTAAGTACAGAGAAGACATACACATCCAAAGTGCTATTTCTCTAATTAACCTAAAACAAACTACAGTTATCATCAGACACGTGGAAACACGATATAGTCAACAGAGCATTCGCCATAATGTCCACCCTTCAACCAACCTTGGATGCTATACCTTTACTATGGAAATTTCCTCTTTTTTTTTAGCTCATCTCCAGCATTAATCTGTGCTTCCACCTCCTGTTAAACAGCTGCTGCATGCTAGTCCAAGGACAGCTGCAGTTCAGTTCATGTGAAAGAATTCCTTTATCTCCCATGACTACCTCTCCAGGTTGTTGAGTATTAATTAAATTTTGCAGAAGGCTTAGAAACATTTGGATGCCCGTAAAGCATTATTAATTATAACCTTATGCTAAAAGTAGATATGTTCAGACTTACACAAGTCCCAAACAAAGTCATATATGCCTAAGCATTCTTGAACTTTGCAGGATTTTCACAAAGAGATATGAAATCTGGAGGTCAGGAGTACTTTCAGTCAGAACACAAGCCTTTGCAGAGAAGACAGAAAATGCACCAACTTTTTTCATTTCAGACGTTGTCAAATGACAGAATATTTTTCTTTATTAGCACAAATATAAAACATGATCTGACTAGTACCACTGTGGTACATCTGTTGTAGTAATGGATATGAATTTGCCAAGCTATTCTCTCATTTTATTGTAGTAAGAATAAAAAGCCCGGCCCATTAACAGGAACAGGGTAAATTATCTCACTTCATCATTTTCAAAGGGACTGATGGAATATGAAATGAGTTTTGTGGCAAGTAAAGCATCATGGTGTTACAGAAATTGTTTGAAATTGCATAGATAAATGGAGAGATAGACAGACAGATAGCTGCAAACCAGTCTCTTGCATATTTATATAAATATATCCCTGTATGCATATATATATATATATGCATTTATATTTAGATTTTAATACAGAAATAGAATGGTATTGTTTAACTTTTTATATTTATACTTGTAACATTGTGTATGTCCTTACCAGCCACATACTCATACTGTGACAAATCAAGTTATTGTAAGTAATAACTGTTGTTTCTATCAGCTGAGGATCTGGCACTGCATGCGTGCAGGTGTGTATCTATGCATGTTTTAATATAGATGTATGCCTCTATATCTACATATACCAACATACATTACAAGGAAATTTGGAGTGAGAGCAGTTCAAGATTTTCTTTTCCCATTATAATATATTCTATGCCGTTTATGTCTTCTGTCTTCTTTGAAGTAATAGACAAAAATGAAGAAAGCAGAGAGAAAACTAATGGGAAAAATAAATGGCTTTGAAATTACATTCATGTTTAGCTGGGGTTTTATTTATTTGTTTATTAAACATGGTTAAAAGCATAGTTTGTCCTGCTGTGGCTGGATTCCTCAGAAACGTTTTGTCTGTCTTCCCAACAAATGTTCCAGAATATCACAGCGAAGTGATACAATATACCAGAGATGCCACAAACAGCTGGAGGTTGTACAGTATTTCTGAACACAAACTTGGGCTTGTTATACTTTCAAATAAAATAAAATAAAATAAAATAAAAAGATGTAAATTGATAAAAGGCACCTCTTAAGGTTCTGACTATCGTAATGTATTCCCTACAAAATACAGTGAAATACCAATTTTCTCTTGGCATGTGGTTAAAATGCTGAAATGAGCACAAAAGGGTCACAGGTTTAAACTTCACAGCCAAATTAGGAAAAATAAGATTGTGGAGTTCTGTGAAATCTTTCCTTTAAGAAAAACTAAGAAATAACACTTTATATACTGCTGTAAATTATGGGGGGTTAGTTTTCAATATCACAGCTTCATGTTTAAGAAACTCTAAATATGCACATTATGCTTCTATCTGTAAAAATCTTACAATGGCTTAACTGATTAGACAATATATTTACATAATATTTTGGCTTTCTTCAGCACACAACCTGTTCACACAGGGAAGGGGAATGAAGCTTACACACTGTGCATCTTAGTGCATCCTAATTTCTGTGAGCATGATTTTGCAACCTAAATAATTTTTTTTTTTCTGAGTTCTTAAATGTTCCACAACATAAATGCCTCTCATGTCATTACTTACTCCCAGTTCCCTGTCTCTTAGGAAGCAGCTGCCCTCTCTGTGCCCTGAGAGAAGGGTATTGATAGCTGTAGATGGGATGGCTGCTCCTGGCAAAAACCATGCTGTTATGAAGGTCATCAAGAAGAATTACATATAGATTCTCTTAGCTAATCAAGCAAGAATACTTTGTATTTAAGCAATAAAAGTATTTTACAGTCAAATCTATTATCTTTGTTCACAAAGCAATTCAGCAAAAATATGAAGTTCAAGAAATATGGCCAAAAAATAAAGCAAAAAAAGGTGTTATTAAAAGCAAATTATAATCAACATGTAAGAAACTTAGCAAACAGCTCAGATGGATAGAAATTAATATTAATATTATAGACACATAAGCACCAATTTTCAAGATGCAGACTATCATCTGCCAAGTGTAAATCCCTATTATTTCCTAAAAATCCTAACGATGCATAGCAGCATATTTCATGTCATATAATATATTTTCTAATATTTTGCAAATTAAATGTATGAATAGGTATTCCAAGGTTTAGTGCTGGAGGTGTGAAATTAGTTCTGTACTCACATGTGGTTTTGATTGTTGGGGATTTAGAACATGCAGAAGCTTAGCTAGGAAAAAATTGCTCCAGGTATATTATACTTAAGTTAAAGTAATTCATACAGAATAAAAATAAAATCAGAATAGTTTTTTAATGGAATCTACCATGTAAAATTAAACAGTGATTCTTTAATACTGTTCTGGATATTTAATGGATTTTAAAGAAACCCTTGTTTTAGGCACTAAACATAGTAGTGTGCCTCATTTCTCATAGCCTCTGAGCCTCTTTCATATTGCAGTTACCACAAATTCTCTATAATAACAAGATCATTTTGTTTACAAAACCATAATCTTGCAAAACATTTGCATCACTAATGTAATTAAGCACTTCTGCACATGCTAATGTGTTCTACCTAATCTTAGGTTAGCAAATTTTCAATTCTGTGTAAGGGATAGAATTATAATTTTTTTCTTTTTAGTCAATGCTTCGGGGTTTAATGACAAAAATTAACTGGATAACATTAGTATATTCTAAGACACAAAGAAATCTAGGCTGCAGGAAATTATCCTGCCACAAACAAATAAAAAAATCTTTCCATGTAAATTTTACATAACTAATGCTATGTGCTGAGCTTTTAAGAAATTAAATTACTGTGCTATGTTGAACCATCATTTCATACTCCAAACTAAGATAAAGTGACTAACTGCTACTCGAATAGTCCTAATCCAAAACTCATTGATGTCAGTAGGAGACACTGTATTTGTTTGGCAGTCCATTAAATCGTAACTAGCACTCTGGAATCATAGGCTAAAACACAACTCTGTTTGAAATGTTCTGGATTGACATTAGGTGCTGTCTGTTAAAGTAAACTACTTCTAGGCATCTGTGCTGTACCCTAAGGTGGAATACCTGCTCATTGTTATATTAAAAGCTCATGTTTCCTAAATAGATCTTTAATTAATTACTGCCTAAGAAAACAATTGGCCTGAGCCAGAGAAAAAGCAGATAATTACCACTGTGAAAGTGCTCAGTCTCTTGTAGGACTGGATCTTCATATGGCTATATAATACACTCCTAATGAGGCTTAATTAGAGAGCACTGTTTCAGTCTAAATTATTTCTGTATCCATATTTATTACAAAATAAAATACAGGTTTCTTTGGTTTTCTAAGTAAGCCCTTTACACGTTTATAGAAAAGTCCTAAGTCTACTTACCTTTTTCTCCACATTATCTTACATATAATACTTAAAATAGTTGGAATTTGCCACGCAGAGTCATTAAGAAGAAATTGGTTACTAGGCCATATCTTCTTTGTCTTAGAAGCAAGAATTTCCAGGATACGGACATAAGTCATATAAATCAAATATGATAAACATATTGACAAAGAAGCAGAAAGAAGTCTCAACCTTCCAGTTTGGTCAGGCTGTAATCCATGCAAGGAGTGAAGAAAGAGGATATGAAGGACAATAGACACAACTTTAGGCCACCTCTAGCATTTCCTATTAAACGATCTAATCAGAAATATGTCCCAGCTAGATTCCTTCCCCAGTGCTTAGCCCAACTTCGCTGGAGACCAGACAACTGGGTTTATGTGTGGTTTTATCTCCTTAAGATGCTCAGAGTATTTGAGCAGAAAATGGCCAGAAAGTAACTCAGAAACCCTATCTTCTAATGTACCTAAGGTCTTTTATTTGTGTAGTTATAATTACAACTACTGCAGCATTTACTCTTTCTGAACAATTTTAGTGTCAGGTCCTAGGCTAGGGAGCTCCTACTGATTTAGTGTTTCAGAAGATGAAAAGGTTATCTAACAGTTAGACTTAGAGATTAAATATTACAAAAACAATATTCATAAGAATTTTTTAAGATTTTAAATATCCTGAACATAACATTTATCTTTCATTAGTCACTAGTAGTGAACACATTGTGAACTATATCTTCTCCCATAGTGTTTGCCTGCTCTTGATACAAAGCCTCAGATCTACATTGAAATGTCATTCGTGAACTAGGATAGTCACTTGATTACTGAATACTTACCATTTGAGGCTTTCTTTGTTTTCCTGTTTAAAATAGTACCTAATTCAGGCACAAAATCACAATCATGTTAGTTGAAGGATAGCTAAACTTCAAGAATGAATATTAAGAGTGGACATGAATGATCTGTGTTCAGTTTATTACTAATTATTTTTATATCCAGAGACTGCTAAAGCAATAGGACACAACATCACTGCTCACAGCACAGACTATTCAATTGCTTAATAAATGACTAACAGCAGAAGGGGTGATAAATTCTGTTGCACACTGAAGTGTATTTACTTTCAAACACTTGGCTTCACAACCTTAGCATTGTTGTCTTAACATCTTTTTTTTTTTTTCTGTAGAGTTTCATAATGAAAATACTTACTTGACATATCCACTTAGAGTGTACTTAAACATACTTCAGGCCACAGTGAAGCTATATTCATCATGCTCCAGAAGTAGAAAAGTACTAAAGATTCAGTAAAGGCAAAGCATTATAAACCTGCAGCTTTTATGAAGTTCATATGAAACAATAAAAATTCAATATAACTTAATAAAAGCTGTTTAAATAAAATATGTATCTATATATGAGCTCCATATTAATGCATAAAATAAATTATATCATAAAATTACTTAATACTGAAGTAGAAAAATAACCCTCAAGTAAAAAGTCAAAAATATACTACTATACCATCATTATCAGCATTTTACTGTTGTAAAAACTATGGGTCCAATTTCCCACATAGTGAAGTTAATGAAGACTAGATTTGTGTTCATACAGTGAAGTTAAAAGTTTCTTTAGTTTCTCTGATGCACACAGTTAACAATCAGTGCCAAAATAAAATAAGGTCCCAATCCTTTTTGGTCCTTTGATTCCTGGAAGCCAAGTCTCACTGTTTTCTTCTACTGCTTCACATTATTTGCTGTACTAGGAATTTTCCCATTTGTATCTTCACAAAAGCTGCATCAGAAAAAAAGATAATGGAAATTTATAATGTTTCCAAAATGAGACTCCAGTGTCCAAGCTCATATTTGCTGTCCTCCCTCCTGCTGTTCTCCTTTACACTCTTCCTTGTCATCAGACTTTGGCAACCTGGCCAATGTGATCTCCACTCTGCAGTCTTCTGCCACAGCCCTTGGAAAAGCTTTCATCCTCCTGCGTAACAGAAAGAGTCTCTAACTACAACAGACAGCAAAGCATGCCAGATCATGGGCAGGGAGAGAGCAACATGCAAGAAGAGAAAGCTGCTACATATCAAAACACTCACACAGAAACAGCCCTGGAAACGTGTACGCACCCTGAGCGTGGCTGGTGTGGGCTGCCTCCTACACTGATCCTGGATGCTGAGCTTGAATCAAGCATTAAACACCACCACAATGGGTGGGAAAAAAATCACAAATCCCACAAGTTAATGTAGTTTGCTTGTATATTTTTAGGAGCAGAAGCATGGTAAAGATACACAGATCACTTGTTTTACACCTCAGCTGTTGAGTATGTTTTTCATTATTCACTGCAGCTTGATGTCCTCATGTCAACCTCTTCAGGATTGTCTCCCCCTTTTAGAGAAAAGAAAAAGCAATACAAGTTGTAAAACCTCTGGTTATTCAGACGTGTGTGCAGAAGCTGATTTATTTTTAATAGAACTGCAGTACTTTAGGTTTAAATCATATTAGTGTAAAAGCATGTTTCCTACCCAGTAAAGCTTAAATTGTGCAGATTAATATACTTCCTCTACTCCTGCTGTATTTTGGAAAGCAACCAAATTGAAAAATCAGTTCAGACTGAAACAAACATATTTTTATTATTATCTTTGATATAACTGGTTGTGCTACTAACAGTATATATTGCAAGTATAATTTGAGGCAATTGAAACAAATGAGGGTATAGTTTTGCCAGATAAAACATAAGACCATTTCATTTCCTCTGTGAAATGTCAAAGTTTATGAGTCTGGTGTCCAGAATAAAATAGAGTTGAGATATCCACAACCCACACACCAGTTTCATTTGTGGACTGCAGACACTCCTTGATCTGCCCCAATAGATTACAGTAGTATGTTTTAAAGGAGCTCATCATTTATATAAGAAGACAAGAGTTAAAATCAAAATGCGTAGAGGAAAACAGCCCTCATAAAGTGAAAGAAGCCCAATATAGCTGTAAGGTGACGTATCATTTATCAGTGAAATGAAACAGCTGTCTCAAGCAACACAGATAAAAAGTAAATGACTTCAAAGCAGAGGATGAAAGTCAGGATCAACCCTGGATTCCTCAGTCTTAACCGAAGTCCATAATGAAGAAAGGAACGTGAATATTAAACCTAAGATTTTAAAAACTTCCTCACATCTGGCAGCTGTTGGACAAGTATTGGTGTAGATGATGCATTTCTGGGATTCAGTATGGTAATTTTTTTCACTCTTTGTGTTCTTGGTATGCATATGACAAATCAGATTTTTTTGAGACAATTTAGAAATTTTTGAAAACATTACTCAATGACATTTCAAAAATTTCTGAAAGTATTTTTTTCCACAAAAATCCCTTTGTTAAAGACAAAATTATGCAAAAAAATCTCTCATTATCTGTCTCAAACATAAAAAGTCATTATGAAAGCTTGGAATTTAATGCTGAAAGCTGAAATGTTGAAGTACTTCAGAGCTGAAAGTATTGGCATTACAATTAAACGAGAATTAGTGCCTGTTTCCTTAAAGTTTCCCTTGAAATTAAGCAAGTGAAGAAGAACTAATGTGGTCTACCCTGGAAGGAAATATAATTTTTAATGCCCTGCAGCAGATCAAGCCAAATAATCCGATTTCAAACATGATGTCATTAGAGTTGATCAGGATGATTAGTTTTGACTGGACAAAAAATAGCCTAACACCAAAGTAAATTATCTGTTCAGATGGAATAAGGGAGAGAGCTGTAAAATTGTCACCGGGTGTTGGGTATTATTTTTACGAAAAACGAAAATTGTGCACTTATAATCATGTTTTATGTTCCTCATTATTTGACGTCATACTTCCCCACATTTGCATGTGAACTTAAATTTCTGGCATAGTTCTGAACACCTACCCGTGAACAGGTCCGTCATTGCCTGTATAAATAAACAACGAAGGTGCTTAACTCTTCATAAAGCTAAGAATGATACAATTAGAACTACTGATTAACGCCCAGGAGGTATCTGATTGATACAGGTAACAATGCAAGTATTTTTCCTGTCATCAACCCACCAGATCACTGGAAATGGTAGTTAAAGATGAAAGACTAGCATGTGTTAGTGTCGTCTGTCACATTGCCAGTGAGGTCCCAGATGTAGCTTTGGTTCAACACCCTCCCAGGCCATGTCTAGACATGGTACTGGATTTAACTCAGGCCAGGAAATCATCCCACCAGGTAGTGTAGATGCAGCCAACCTATTCTGAAATGTTGGTTTAGCTGTAAGGATGTGATGCATAACCTGACATCTGACCAGAAGTCAGAGAGGTGTTCATGGTCTATTTTGTTTACAGGCATGTTTTGCTATCTATCAGAAAGGTATTGCTGAAAAATTCAACTGTTAGTGATACAGTGACCTCCAAAGCAAATTCTCCCATAAATATTACTATAAGAGAGAGCGGGTGTGTGCTGTGACTTCAGAAATATTTACCACTGAAGCACATCAGGCTTGGAGGATGGAGAACAAGAGCATCAAGACTGTCAAACAGGGGAGATGCTGGTTTTTTTAGAGGCTCACTTTGAGATGTGGGTCACTGCTCTGAAAGATCTCTGATGCTTCATCTGTGAGACTGACACCAGACAATTACTGTTTTTTTCCAGCCTCCACCCTTGATTGACTTGGCTTGACCTCTTCACTCATCTAAGAAAGGTGGTTGCAATGATGATGATGATTAAAATGTAACTGCTCAAAAAGAGGCAGCCGGAGAGCTCACTGTTAAAGGTTTACTTGGGGCAGTATGTTTCATAGACAAAGCAACTGCTCTGCTCCACATAGAGAGCTTCCAAAAATCCCATTGATAATCCAGCTGATTCTCCTCCGGCCTTACCATCCTCTGTGAGGTATACTGTCCCCATCAGATAAAAGACTATATATTTGCCGTCATGCTGTTTGCTGATGTCTTGAATATCCTGAAGGACAATTCATTGTTTTAATGCATGCTATAGTATAATTCATCATGCAGTAAGAACAATACTAATCAGCCTTCCTGTTTGCATCAGCCATCACTCTTCAGCCCCTATTGTACCTGAATCAATCTGAGCTCATTTGTATTAATAATGAGTTGTTTGCATAGAAAAAAGTCAGTTGCAAATAGTATGGATAGGCACTACACTGCAGAGAAATACAGAGTTGAGTATTAGAGAAGATAAAAAGAGGAAACAAGAAGAATGTTTTCTTTTCTTAGCTTTATAAAACAAATAAATAGATTAAACAAACAGCATATAATCAAATGTTACAGAGAAAAAATATTCAGGAAGTCTAATGCGAAAATGCAGATAAGCTCAGTTAAAAGAAATTGAAGAACTTTCAAGCTATCAAAAGAGACTTAAAAATTCCCTTCTGATTTGCATTTTTTAAGAACTGCAATACGAACACTATGAAATCTTACATGTACCTTTTCAATGGTACAGTCTCTAAGGCAGCTCTGTACCAAGTTCACTGCATTTGTATTGAGATTTATCAATCTCCTCTAAGCAGGCAATCTGGACACTTATTTATTTGCATTTTCATTATTAAGGGTTTCTTACGTTATACATCAGCTACTGGGATTCATGCACTATTCTGTTGTTTATTAAAAAAGATTAGCTTTGACTCTTCAGTTAACTATTAAACCTAAAACCTAAATATAAATGCTTCTTGCATTTAGTCATTACAAAATGCATATGCTTAATTTTAAGTCAAAAAATAATTTTACATCCAAAATAGTAACATTGAAATTGTGTGCCATCAGAAGTGGACTATATCCTTAAATAATTCTCTGACTCATGGCTGTTGTAGTTTTCCACAGATGTAATATGTCATAAACCAGTGTATTTTAGAGATGACAGTACAAAATAAGCCTACATAATATTTAATGTGAGTATTTCCCAAGACACAGCATAAAACCAGGCTATATAGTCTAGAATTAACTGAGTCAAGAATTCTTATTTTTCTCTTTAGCATTTAATATTTATTAACCCATCAACTTGGATGCAAGCCAAAGTTGATTTCCATATTTCCGCTAATGACTAAGAAATTTTATTTTCTGGTCTTAAAACCTTATAATGGAATAAGTCATAGAGAGCAGCTCATAAAAAGCAGTTTCAGACAACAATAAGAGTAAACTAAATGTACAGTTCAGTTAAACCACGTTTTACATCATCAATCCCATTTCAAAAGGTCAGTTCCCCCAGTGTATTCATAAAATCCCTTATAAGATTAATGCCTATTAGACATTAAGAAACCAAGGGAGAATATAAGCAATCTTGATATCAAGGCAATATTTATCAGTAATCTAGTTTAATATATAGCGGAATAGTAGTATTAAAATTATTGCAGGGAACAGAAGAAAGAAAATGCACCATTTTGAGCTAGGTCACTGGCTGACATTTTGGCAACCAGATCTGGTAATCATGCCACTTTAGGTGCCACGAAGATGCCTTGATTCTCTTTGGTTTTTATTCACCAAATGCTCACAAGATACAATTTCTTCCAAGATATTCACATCACACATTTCTACCTGCTAATACCCAAATACATGATGATACAACTACGATAAGGACTCAGGCTGGGGGAACCATGAGAATATATTCACACTGAAAAGTTCCCAGTACTGCAAGGCTTGTTTTCTTGTGTAAACTATTCCATTAATTTTCATGGGGATTTTTTTTTTTTTTTTGCTTTTTTGACATCAGTGGTTTTTAACACAGAAAGAAAGTGAGAGGCTGTGGAATGGGAGAAGCTGAAGAAATGACACTGGCAGCTGCCCTCAAAATCAGGCAAATAAGGGTGGTATCACTCTAGCTGTGTGGTTACACTGGTCTTGGATCTTGGATCTTAGTCTAAAAGTTTCAGGAAAGCAGCAATAAAGATATTTAATGCCCAGCAACAGTCTCACATACAGGTTTCCAGGCATGAAAACCTTACGGTATATTAAGAGCACTGGGGATTTTTAGGAATAGTAAAAGCAAAAATTCATAAAGGTTCAAGTGAAAAAGGCTTGGCCTGAGAGGTATCATTATTGGTAGAATTACTGAATGCATAGGTAAACCATTGGATTGTTACAAGATACAAAAATGTCTTTAAAAGGATTCATCCTTCTGAAACAGGATTGGAAAAATATTACTAAAGACATTGTATTTGAGCTGGATGTCTGTTCTTAAATGTGATTTATGAAATAGGAATTCCATCATCCTCTTTATTGTTCTGCTAGCTAAAAAGAAGACTTTGAAATGGCAGTTTTCTTCTAAAATTAGGATTTATTGAAGAGATAATCAGAAAGATTAGATTTGTCAATGTCTGGTGGATGTATGGTCTAAGAAACTCATTTTTCATTTTGCCAAACAATTATTTACGCTTATAAGAAGTTTTCTTAAAAAAATTGTCTTTGTTTGAAGCTTCATTTCAGTAACATTTTTAAAGAAAGTAACAAGGTAAGCAACATATTTCTAAGACATCAGAAGTAATCCAAGACTCCTAATCATTCTTATGTTGCTTTCAGGAATATAAGGTGAAGAATTTCTGCCTTATTCAGTTTTATTTCTATTTATTCCTTTATTCGATAGTTTTATATAAATATATCTAAAAAAGCCTTGATGAAAGCACACGTTGCATTTCTCAAGTAGAAGGAAATTCTACTGGTATCCCCACTATTTGATTCATTGTACTAATTGCTAAGTCTAGTCACATAGTAGCAGCCCTGAAACATGACAGAGAAGTAAATCATGTTATAAGTGGTAGGGTATTTACATATTTGTCCAATTTTTCTGCTGATCTACAAACATATTAGTGCTTTACAGGAAGTTTTTACTTTACAACTTGCACATAATGTTTCTGCCTGAACATCAGATAAAAGCTTAAAAGAAGGCTCTGTGTTTTAAAGGAAAACTTTTCTCACTTAGCAGCAATTTATCATCCAAGCCTAGGGCCTCCTGAAAGCAGCTGCAAAGAAAAGAGTGGCTGTTCTGGTTTTTCACTTGCTTTCTGGCTGTCACTTATTTTATTAGCAACACTACAGGGGACCAATTATAACAAGAATAAACAAGATATCTATTTTGTTTTTTCATTATTTGACTGCTGCAGTTCCTTTTACTCCATTAGAGCTTTTCAGTTGAAAACACCCCATGGTTTTGCCGACAAACAGGATTTTGGAAGCACACTTAGAGTAATGATATTCATTGGTGCATAATCAATTCAATCATAATGTTAAAATGAAGTCTCTGGGCTTGTTTCCGCACAACTGCAAGCTTCTGTGTGCATTTCAGTCTGGCTGCACATTACAGTACCTTTAAAAGAGTAATGTAATTGCAGTGCTGCCCTGTTTCAAAGACTTTGCCAGAGAAGAACAGCATTAGCCAGTGGTCCCTTGTAGAGCTTTCAGGAGGTGTACTTGAATTAAATAATAGCTGTGCCCATGTGTCTAGGTCAGTGTTGTCAAATTTACAACCTCTGTCAAAGGCAAGGCCAAGTCTTGCCTTTGTTGGCCCATATGACTTATGAGTTATCTTGTATACCCTTATGTCTTACAGCATTTGCTCTACTCTAATAACCTTGGAGAAGAAGAAAAGCATACACTACTTTTTACTATGCTACAGTCATTTAACATTGATTTACTGACATATTTAAGACTTAAGCCTGTTGGCTCTTTTGAGTCAGCATGGAGGGTCTTTCCAGGTTTAAAAAAACATAAAGGTTTTTCTTCTGCCAAAGAAGGGAGTTTACACCACATCAAGCCACTGGCTAGTGGTTGGGCATGAAAGGTTGGTTAAAGGGCCATAAAAATGAATTGAAGATATTTGCTCCTCTGACACTCCAGACACAGGCTGGATGCAACCCCGTTGGCGCCTGCCAGAGTTATTTTTTATTATTATGATTCCACCCATAATATCCTTCTGAAGTCCAAATATTTAATATCATATGAAGAAGAACTCAAAATAAGGAAAACTATTCATACAACTATTTACACTAACACATACAAAATCTGTGAGATCTTTTGTGTAAAACTTTGCATTCTTATTTTCATCTTTATTTTTATTTTGTATGAAGTTTTCCTGTCTTTAACACTTATATGCTTCCCATGGTAATTTGTCTCACAGCTGCCCCATGTTTTGCTAAGACTGAAATACCTTGCTTGCCACCATATATAGACTTATTTCTTCTAGAATACTAAAAACCACCAGCTTATCCATCATCTGAGTATCACAAAACAATGACAACTTTCATATTAACTATCAATATAATTAATATGTAAGCAATAGGATGAGTTACTGTCCTTGTTAAATGTCCTTTCTTATCCTTCATATGTATTTTATAGATTATAAGTTTTCTGGGCAAGAACCTCTGGTGCTGATGTGGCCTGCACATCACAGTTTTTGAGTATAACTTGATGGCTGCTGGTTTTGTGATGATGTGTATGTTAGTTTGGTGGCCTTATGCATACACAGTGTTGCCTACGTAGGTTGCGAGTTTCGGTGCTGAAAATTGTGTATGGAAAGATGATGGCCTTGGGGTATTTCAGCATATTCAGCTGCTATTGAACTTCGCACTTGCTTGAAAGTATCTGTTTCTTTCCAACTTATTACAGTCTAAGAAAAATACATTAGAGGCAATGGGTGCTCTGGTGACAGAGGATACAAAGAAAGCAGAGTTACTGAATGTCCTCTTTGTCTCTCACTGCTGGAGACTATCTTCAGGAGCCCTGGACCCCTGAAGCCCCAGAAGAACTCAAGATAAAGGAGGAGTTTGCCTTGGTTGATGAGGACTTGGTTAAGGATCAGTTAAGCAATCTGGACATCCATAAATCCATGGATCCTGATGGAGTGCACCTACAGGTGCTGAGCGAGCTGGCAGAAGTCATTGTTAGGCCACTCT